>NC_088398.1:7142898-7150398 GCF_034236695.1 Oncorhynchus nerka | reverse complement strand
TCTCAATACTTTGTTATATACCCTTTGTTGGCAATGACAGAGGTCAAACGTTTTCTGTAAGTCTTCACAAGGTTTTCACACACTGTTGCTGGTATTTTGTCCCATTCCTCCATGCAGATCTCCTCTAGAGCAGTGATGTTTTGGGGCTGTTTGCTGGGAAACACGGACTTTCAACTCCCTCCAAAGATTTTCTATGGGGTTGAGATCTGGAGACTGGCTAGGCCACTCCAGGACCTTGAAATGCTTCTTAAGAAGCCACTCCTTCGTTGCCCGGGCGGTGTGTTTGGGATCATTTTCATGCTGAAAGACCCAGCCACGTTTCATCTTCAATGCCCTTGCTGATGGAAGGAGGTTTTCACTCAAAATCTCACGATACATGGCCCCATTCATTCTTTCCTTTACACGGATCAGTTGTCCTGGTCCCTTTGCAGAAAAACAGCCCCAAAGTATGATGTTTCCACCCCCATGCTTCACAGTAGGTATGGTGGTCTTTGGATGCAACTCAGCATTCTTTGTCCTCCAAACACGACGAGTTGAGTTTTTACCAAAAAGTTCTATTTTGGTTTCATCTGACCATATGACATTCTCCCAATCTTCTTCTGGATCATCCAAATGCTCTCTAGCAAACGTCAGACGGGCCTGGTCATGTACTGGCTTAAGCAGGGGGACACGTCTGGCACTGCAGGATTTGAGTCCCTGGCGGTGTAGTGTGTTACTGATGGTAGGCTTTGTTACTTTGGTCCCAGCTCTCTGCAGGTCATTCATTAGGTCCCCCCGTGTGGTTCTGGGATTTTTGCTCACCGTTCTTGTGATCATTTTGACCCCACGGGGTGAGATCTTGCGTGGAGCCCCAGATCGAGGGAGATTATCAGTGGTCTTGTATGTCTTCCATTTCCTAATAATTGCTCCCACAGTTGATTTCTTCAAACCAAGCTGCTTACCTACTGCAGATTCAGTCTTCCCAGCCTGGTGTAGGTCTACAATTTTGTTTCTGGTGTCCTTTGACAGCTCTTTGGTCTTGGCCATAGTGGAGTTTGGAGTGTGACTGTTTGAGGTTGTGGACAGGTGTCTTTTATACTGATAACAAGTTCAAACAGGTGCCATTAATACAGGTAACGAGTGGAGGACAGAGGAGCCTCTTAAAGAAGAAGTTACAGGTCTGTGAGAACCAGAAATCTTGCTTGTTTGTAGGTGACCAAATACTTATTTTCCACCATAATTTGCAAATAAATTCATTAAAAATCCTACAATGTGATTTTCTGATTTTTTTTTTCTCATTTTGTCTGTCATAGTTGAAATGTACCTATGATGTACCTATACAGGCCTAATGTACCTATACAGGCCTCTCTCATCTTTTTAAGTGGGAGAACTTGCACAATTGGTGGCTGACTAAATACTTTTTTGCCCCACTGTATATTGCTTTTTAGGGTGAGACTGGTAATGTAGATCTACGGTAATGTAGATCTATGGGAATGTATGTTTGTGGTAATGTAGAGCTATGGTAATGTATATATGTGGTAATGTAGATGTGTGGCAATGTAGTCTATGGTAATGTGGATCTATGGTGATGTATATATGTGGTAATGTAGATATGTGGCCATGTAAATCTATGGTAATGTTGACTATGGTAATGTATATATGGGGTAATGTAGCGTTGTGGTAATGTAGAGCTATGGTAATGTAGATATGTGGCCATGTAGATCTATGGTCATGTAGAGCTATGGTAATGTAGATATGTGGTCATGTAAATCTATGGTAATGTTGACAATGGTAATGTAGATACGTGGTAATGTAGATATGTGGTAATGTAGTTCTATGGTAATGTCAGAGCAGCACAGTGAGATTAGCCCTGAACTCTTAGTGCATGGCAGGCAGCCATTCCCATTCAGCCGCTCTCTGTCTCCCGCCTGCTCCCTCCATAATGCATGAACTCACTCAACGTTATTTCATCATACGCACACTCACACACACCCTATCCCTGTGCAGAGCACCTACCCAGCACAACACACATCCTATCCCTGTGTAGAGCACCTACCCAGCACAACACAACACACATCCTATCCCTGTGTAGAGCACCTACCCAGCACAACACAACACACATCCTATCCCTGTGTAGAGCACCTACCCAGCACAACACGACACACATCCTATCGCTGTGTAGAGCACCTACCCAGCACAACACAACACACATCCTATCCCTGTGTAGAGCACCTACCCAGCACAACACAACACACATCCTATCCCTGTGTAGAGCACCTACCCAGCACAACACAACACACATCCTATCCCTGTGTAGAGCACCTACCCAGCACAACACGACACACATCCTATCCCTGTGCAGAGCACCTACCCAGCACAACACGACACACATCCTATCCCTGTGTAGAGCACCTACCCAGCACAACACAACACACATCCTATCCCTGTGTAGAGCACCTACCCAGCACAACACAACACATCCTCCCACCCTCCACATTGTGCAGCCACCCAACACAAAACTCTCATTCAGCAAAACATTTCCAGTTTGCCATCCGTGGGAAGAGCTCGTCAGAAAGCATTTCAGGGTAAATTCTACATCCGTTATATTCGGCACGTGGCAAATACAATTTGATTCGATTTAATTTGAGAAAGGTGTTGGTAAACCAATAGGGGAGAAGAAGCATTGAAGACGGAGAGAAAAAGTTCAGAAGAAAGTGGAAGACAGAATGAATCTGAAGTCAGTGCAGTGTAAATATGTATAGTGAGAGAACACTGTAGATATGTAGTGAGAGAACACTGTAAATATGTAGTGAGAGAACACTGTAAATATGTATAGTGAGAGAACACTGTAGATATGTATAGTGAGAGAACACTGTAGATATGTAGTGAGAGAACACTGTAAATATGTATAGTGAGAGAACACTGTAAATATGTATAGTGAGAGAACACTGTAAATATGTATAGTGAGAGAACACTGTAGATATGTATAGTGAGAGAACACTGTAGATATGTATAGTGAGATAACACTGTAGATATGTAGTGAGAGAACACTGTAAATATGTATAGTGAGAGAACACTGTAAATATGTATAGTGAGAGAACACTGTAAATATGTATAGTGAGAGAACACTGTAGATATGTAGTGAGAGAACACTGTAAATATGTATAGTGAGAGAACACTGTAGATATGTATAGTGAGAGAACACTGTAAATATGTATAGTGAGAGAACACTGTAGATATGTATAGTGAGAGAACACTGTGGATATGTATAGTGAGAGAACACTGTAAATATGTATAGTGAGAGAACACTGTAGATATGTAGTGAGAGAACACTGTAAATATGTATAGTGAGAGAACACTGTAGATATGTATAGTGAGAGAACACTGTAGATATGTAGTGAGAGAACACTGTAAATATGTATAGTGAGAGAACACTGTAGATATGTATAGTGAGAGAACACTGTAGATATGTATAGTGAGAGAACACTGTAAATATGTATAGTGAGAGAACACTGTAGATATGTAGTGAGAGAACACTGTAAATATGTATAGTGAGAGAACACTGTAGATATGTATAGTGAGAGAACACTGTAAATATGTATAGTGAGAGAACACTGTAGATATGTATAGTGAGAGAACACTGTAGATATGTATAGTGAGAGAACACTGTAAATATGTATAGTGAGAGAACACTGGAGATATGTAGTGAGAGAAAACTGTAAATATGTATAGTGAGAGTACACTGTAGATATGTATAGTGAAAGAACACTGTAGATATGTAGTGAGAGAACACTGTAAATATGTATAGTGAGAGAACACTGTAGATATGTATAGTGAGAGAACACTGTAAATATGTATAGTGAGAGAACACTGTAAATATGTATAGTGAGAGAACACTGTAAATATGTATAGTGAGAGAACACTGTAGATATGTATAGTGAGAGAACACTGTAGATATGTATAGTGAGAGAACACTGTAAATATGTATAGTGAGAGAACACTGTAAATATGTGTAGTGAGAGAACACTGTAGATATGTAGTGAGAGAACACTGTAGATATGTATAGTGAGAGAACACTGTAAATATGTATAGTGAGAGAACACTGTAAATATGTATAGTGAGAGAACACTGTAGATATGTATAGTGAGAGAACACTGTAAATATGTATAGTGAGAGAACACTGTAAATATGTATAGTGAGAGAACACTGTAAATATGTATAGTGAGAGAACACTGTAAATATGTATAGTGAGAGAACACTGTAAATATGTATAGTGAGAGAACACTGTAGATATGTATAGTGAGAGAACACTGTAGATATGTATAGTGAGAGAACACTGTAAATATGTATAGTGAGAGAACACTGTAGATATGTAGTGAGAGAACACTGTAAATATGTATAGTGAGAGAACACTGTAGATATGTATAGTGAGAGAACACTGTAAATATGTAGTGAGAGAACACTGTAAATATGTATAGTGAGAGAACACTGTAAATATGTATAGTGAGAGAACACTGTAGATATGTAGTGAGAGAACACTGTAAATATGTATAGTGAGAGAACACTGTAAATATGTATAGTGAGAGAACATTGTAGATATGTATAGTGAGAGAACACTGTAGATATGTATAGTGAGAGAACACTGTAAATATGTATAGTGAGAGAACACTGTAGATATGTAGTGAGAGAACACTGTAAATATGTATAGTGAGAGAACACTGTAGATATGTATAGTGAGAGAACACTGTAGATATGTATAGTGAGAGAACACTGTAAATATGTATAGTGAGAGAACACTGTAGATATGTAGTGAGAGAACACTGTAAATATGTATAGTGAGAGAACACTGTAAATATGTATAGTGAGAGAACACTGTAAATATGTATAGTGAGAGAACACTGTAAATATGTATAGTGAGAGAACACTGTAGATATGTAGTGAGAGAACACTGTAAATATGTATAGTGAGAGAACACTGTAAATATGTATAGTGAGAGAACACTGTAGATATGTATAGTGAGAGAACACTGTAGATATGTATAGTGAGAGAACACTGTAAATATGTATAGTGAGAGAACACTGTAGATATGTAGTGAGAGAACACTGTAAATATGTATAGTGAGAGAACACTGTAGATATGTATAGTGAGAGAACACTGTAAATATGTATAGTGAGAGAACACTGTAAATATGTATAGTGAGAGAACACTGTAAATATGTAGTGAGAGAACACTATAAATATGTATAGTGAGAGAACACTGTAGATATGTATAGTGAGAGAACACTGTAAATATGTATAGTGAGAGAACACTGTAGATATGTATAGTGAGAGAACACTGTAAATATGTATAGTGAGAGAACACTGTAGATATGTATAGTGAGAGAACACTGTAAATATGTATAGTGAGAGAACACTGTAAATATGTATAGTGAGAGAACACTGTAGATATGTAGTGAGAGAACACTGTAAATATGTATAGTGAGAGAACACTGTAAATATGTATAGTGAGAGAACACTGTAGATATGTATAGTGAGAGAACACTGTAGATATGTATAGTGAGAGAACACTGTAAATATGTATAGTGAGAGAACACTGTAGATATGTAGTGAGAGAACACTGTAAATATGTATAGTGAGAGAACACTGTAAATATGTATAGTGAGAGAACACTGTAGATATGTATAGTGAGAGAACACTGTAGATATGTATAGTGAGAGAACACTGTAAATATGTATAGTGAGAGAACACTGTAGATATGTAGTGAGAGAACACTGTAAATATGTATAGTGAGAGAACACTGTAGATATGTATAGTGAGAGAACACTGTAAATATGTATAGTGAGAGAACACTGTAGATATGTATAGTGAGAGAACACTGTAGATATGTATAGTGAGAGAACACTGTAAATATGTATAGTGAGAGAACACTGTAGATATGTATAGTGAGAGAACACTGTAGATATGTAGTGAGAGAACACTGTAAATATGTATAGTGAGAGAACACTGTAGATATGTATAGTGAGAGAACACTGTAAATATGTAGTGAGAGAACACTGTAAATATGTATAGTGAGAGAACACTGTAGATATGTAGTGAGAGAACACTGTAAATATGTATAGTGAGAGAACACTGTAAATATGTATAGTGAGAGAACACTGTAAATATGTATAGTGAGAGAACACTGTAAATATGTATAGTGAGAGAACACTGTAGATATGTATAGTGAGAGAACACTGTAAATATGTATAGTGAGAGAACACTGTAAATATGTATAGTGAGAGAACACTGTAAATATGTAGTGAGAGAACACTATAAATATGTATAGTGAGAGAACACTGTAGATATGTATAGTGAGAGAACACTGTAAATATGTATAGTGAGAGAACACTGTAGATATGTATAGTGAGAGAACACTGTAAATATGTATAGTGAGAGAACACTGTAGATATGTATAGTGAGAGAACACTGTAAATATGTATAGTGAGAGAACACTGTAAATATGTATAGTGAGAGAACACTGTAAATATGTATAGTGAGAGAACACTGTAGATATGTATAGTGAGAGAACACTGTAAATATGTATAGTGAGAGAACACTGTAAATATGTATAGTGAGAGAACACTGTAAATATGTAGTGAGAGAACACTGTAGATATGTATTAGAGTGTCTCTTCTCAGTATCCATATTGCTAGTCAATGCCCTCTCTCTCTCTCTCTCTCTCTCTCTCTCCCTCTCCCTGCCCACACCGGTCTTTAACCTTGGCCCTTGGTGACTCTGCCTATAGTAATGAAGTCACCCCTCCTCCTCCCTACCTCTCACTCTACCCCCCTTCCTCCTCCTCCCTACCTCTCACTCTACCCCCCTTCCTCCTCTCCTCCCTACCTCTCCCTCTACCCCCCTTCCTCCTCCTCCCTACCTCTCCCTCTACCCCCCCCTTCCTCCTCCTCCCTACCTCTCCCTCTACCCCCTTCCTCCTCCTCCCTACCTCTCCCCTCTACCCCCTTCCTCCTCCTCCCTACCTCTCCCTCTACCCCCCTTCCTCCTCCTCCCTACCTCTCCCTCTACCCCCCTTCCTCCTCCCTACCTCTCCCTCTACCCCCTTCCTCCTCCTCCCTACCTCTCCCTCTATCCCCCCTTCCTCCTCCTCCCTACCTCTCCCTCTATCCCCCTTCCTCCTCCTCCCTACCTCTCCCTCTATCCCCCTTCCTCCTCCTCCCTACCTCTCCCTCTATCCCCTTCCTCCTCCTCCCTACCCCTACCTCTACCCCCCTTCCTCCTCCTCCCTACCTCTCCCTCTATCCCCCTTCCTCCTCCTCCCTACCTCTCCCTCTATCCCCCTTCCTCCTCCTCCCTACCCTCCCTCTATCCCCTTCCTCCTCCTCCCTACCTCTCCCTCTATCCCCTTCCTCCCTCCTCCCTACCTCTCCCTCTATCCCCCTTCATCCTCTTCCTTCTACCCCGGGCACTGCTGTTGTCCACTGTTCCTCTCATTCATAGTAAACACTATTGATTTTCAGCAGGA
>NC_088398.1:6940398-7137898 GCF_034236695.1 Oncorhynchus nerka | reverse complement strand
AAGAGGACAGAGAAGAGGACAGAGAATAGGACAGAGAAGAGGACAGAGAATAGGACAGAGAAGAGGACAGAGAAGAGGACAGAGAATAGGACAGAGAAGAGGACATAGAAGTGGACAGAGAAGAGGACAGAGAAGAGGACATAGAAGTGGACAGAGAATAGGACAGAGAATAGGACAGAGAAGAGGACAGAGAATAGGACAGAGAAGAGGACAGAGAATAGGACAGAGAAGAGGACAGAGAATAGGACAGAGAATAGGACAGAGAAGAGGACAGAGAATAGGACAGAGAAGAGGACAGAGAATAGGACAGAGAATAGGACAGAGAAGAGGACAGAGAAGAGGACAGAGACTAGGACAGAGAAGAGGACAGAGAAGAGGACAGAGAATAGGACAGAGAAGAGGACAGAGATGAGGACAGAGAATAGGACAGAGAAGAGGACAGAGAATAGGACAGAGAAGAGGACAGAGAAGAGGACAGAGACTAGGACAGAGAAGAGGACAGAGAAGAGGACAGAGAATAGGACAGAGAAGAGGACAGAGAATAGGACAGAGAAGAGGACAGAGAATAGGACAGAGAAGAGGACAGAGAAGAGGACAGAGAATAGGACAGAGAATAGGACAGAGAAGAGGACAGAGAAGAGGACTGAGAATATGACAGAGAAGAGGACAGAGAATAGGACAGAGAAGAGGACAGAGAATAGGACAGAGAATAGGACAGAGAATAGGACAGAGAAGAGGACAGAGAATAGGACAGAGAAGAGAACAGAGAATAGGACAGAGAATAGGACAGAGAATAGGACAGAGAAGAGGACAGAGAAGAGGACAGAGAATAGGACAGAGAAGAGGACAGAGAAGAGGACAGAGAATAGGACAGAGAATAGGACAGAGAAGAGGACATAGAAGTGGACAGAGAAGAGGACATAGAAGAGGACAGAGAATAGGACAGAGAAGAGGACAGAGAATAGGACAGAGAAGAGGACAGAGAAGAGGACAGAGAATAGGACAGAGAAGAGGACAGAGAATAGGACAGAGAAGAGGACAGAGAAGAGGACAGAGAATGGGACAGAGAAGAGGACAGAGAATAGGACAGAGAAGAGGACAGAGACTAGGACAGGGACTAGGACAGAGAAGAGGACAGAGAATAGGACAGAGAAGAGGACAGAGAAGAGGACAGAGAATAGGAAAGAGAATAGGACAGAGAAGAGGACAGAGAATAGGACAGAGACTATGACAGAGACTAGGACAGAGAAGAGGACAGAGACTAGGACAGAGAAGAGGACAGAGAATAGGACAGAGAAGAGGACAAAGAACATGACAGAGAAGAGGACAGAGAAGAGGACAGAGAATAGGACAGAGAAGAGGACAGAGAAGAGGACAGAGAAGAGTACAGAGAAGAGGACAGAGAATAGGACAGAGAAGAGGACAGAGAATAGGACAGAGAAGAGGACATAGAAGTGGACAGAGAATAGGACAGAGAAGAGGACAGAGAAGAGGACATAGAAGTGGACAGAGAATAGGACAGAGAATAGTACAGAGAATAGGACAGAGAAGAGGACAGAGAATAGGACAGAGAAGAGGACAGAGAATATGACAGAGAAGAGGACAGAGAAGAGGACAGAGAATGGGACAGAGAAGAGGACAGAGAATAGGACAGAGAAGAGGACAGAGACTAGGACAGAGACTAGGACAGAGAAGAGGACAGAGAAGAGGACAGAGAATAGGACAGAGAAGAGGACAAAGAACATGACAGAGAAGAGGACAGAGAAGAGGACAGAGAATAGGACAGAGAAGAGGACAGAGAAGAGTACAGAGAAGAGGACAGAGAATAGGACAGAGAAGAGGACAGAGAATAGGACAGAGAAGAGGACATAGAAGTGGACAGAGAATAGGACAGAGAAGAGGACAGAGAAGAGGACAGAGAAGAGGACATAGAAGTGGACAGAGAATAGGACAGAGAATAGTACAGAGAATAGGACAGAGAAGAGGACATAGAAGTGGACAGAGAATAGGAAAGAGAATAGGACAGAGAAGAGGACAGAGAATAGGACAGAGAAGAGGACAGCGAATAGGACAGAGAAGAGGACAGAGAAGTGGACAGAGAAGTGGACACACACACAGGCAGATAGACTGAAGGACAGCAGATGAACCACAGAGGTTAATTGGACATCTTCATAATCATAAATCTTATCAGCTAAATGAAATGGAGAGAAGCTCCCCTGATTCGGGCTGTGCCGGACTGGGGGGTGGGAACCAATCAAACCTCTGGACTTTATTGGTCTTTTTATTGTCTAAACGCACCGGCACACGGGCCAGTGGCAGAAGAGAAAACCATCAGCAATCAACAACAAAACAGACAGCAGTATCAACAGTCAACAAATCTGTGTTCCTCATACAATCAACAGTCAACAAATCTGTGTTCCACATACAATCAACAGTCAACAAATCTGTGTTCCACATACAATCAACAGTCAACAAATCTGTGTTCCACATACAATCAACAGTCAACAAATCTGTGTTCCGCATACAACCAACAATCAACAAATCTGTGTTCCACATACAGTCAACAAATCTGTGTTCCACATACAATCAACAAATCTGTGTTCCACATACAATCAACAGTTTCTGGCCTTCTCTGATTTGTGTGATTGGACATATACCTCTCCTTCACCTCACACACTTATCAGAGGTTGACCAACAAACACACGATGTGCGACTACACACACGCACACAAACACACATAAACGCACATACTCAACACTCAATCTGTCAATCTGTGGCACCACGGGATGCCTTGGTGCCCTTCGTGGAGGTCAAGTATGCTTGAGAGAGAGAGAGACAGGGAGAGAGAGAGAGAGAGTGGAGGTCAAGTATGCTTGAGAGAGAGAGAGAGAGAGAGAGAGAGAGAGAGAGAGAGAGAGACAGGGAGAGAGAGAGAGAGAGAGTGGAGGTCAAGTATGCTTGAGAGAGAGAGAGAGAGAGAGAGAGAGAGATAGAGAGAGAGAGAGACAGGGAGAGAGAGAGAGAGAGAGAGACAGACAGACAGACAGACAGACCAGACAGACAGACAGACAGACAGACAGACAGACAGACAGACAGACAGACAGACAGACAGACAGACAGACAGACAGACAGACAGACAGACAGACAGACAGACAGACAGACAGAGAGAGTGGAGGTCAAGTATGCTTGAGAGAGAGAGAGAGAGAGAGACAGGGAGAGAGAGAGAGAGAGTGGAGGTCAAGTATGCTTGAGAGAGAGAGAGAGAGAGAGAGAGAGAGAGAGAGAGAGAGAGAGGGAGAGAGAGAGAGAGAGAGAGAGACAGACAGACAGACAGACAGACAGACAGACAGACAGACAGACAGACAGACAGACAGACAGAGAGAGAGACAGAGAGAGAGAGAGAGAGGGGAGGGGGGGGGTGTAAAAAGAGTGTGAGTGTATGAGTGTATTCCAGGTGATGTGTTGATTAAGAGCCTGGACCCCGTCCGTCTCCCCCTCTCTCCCCCCTGCCTCACCCCTCTCTCCCCTGGTCCCAGAGGGATAGGTCTGATGAAGTGGCCTGCTCACCCTGTCTCTGATTAGAACTAATGCTGGGATGTAATTTCAGTGGACACACACACTGACCCACCATACATAGAACACCTTGCTGTGTGTGTGTTATCGTGTGTGTGTGTGGTAGGGGGCATGCATGTGCGTGTGTGTGCATGTATGTGTGAGTGAGTGTGTAGTTGGTGGCTTGACCTTTCCTCCCAGGGAGAAATTCAATACCACTCACTGCTGTTAATGGGGGACTTCATCAGCATTGGTACTACATTAGTCTGAGTCTGCAACACACACACACACACATACACACTGACACACATACACACACACACACACACTGCAACATACACACAAGCACACACTGCAACACACACACACAAGCACACACTGCAACACACACACAAACACAACAAACACTGCAACACACACACAAGCACACACACGCTGCATTCCCTGTGTATGGTGTACTGTAAATGTTCTTCCCGTGAACAGAGATCTTGACTCAGACATCCTGTACTGGGGACAGTGAGTGAGGTTATCCATGTCAAGAGCATCTGTGTGATGCCATAATATATAACTCTGTAACATCCACATGTCTGTTTTCATTATGACTAGCAGCATTCTGCCACCAGACCAGACTAGAGCACTGCATTACTGACGACTGATGACGACTGACTGTAATCATACTGTAATCTAATAACAGAACACACACACAGGCAGAGGAAGAGATGGACAGCGGGAAGAAAAGAGAGAGAGAGAGAGAAAGAGAGAGAGAGGGGGGGGGGGGGCAGTAGCCTTAATGCTATAGAGCATGTTGTATTGACATCTTTCTTGTGTCTATTGATTCCCCATTACGTTCCTAACAAACCCAGGTTGACATTTTGTCATTCGCAATCATGTTAACACTGGGACTCACACACTCCCCTCCACGCTCCAATCTATACACACACGGGCAGGTTCGGACACAGACACACAAAAACACATGGAAGCATATGCATCGGGCTACGTGCACAATCAAATCGTTTCTCATACAGGCACCGGCACTACACACAAGCACAGAAACGAACATGTCCCTATACTGTACAGAACCATACAGGATCTTGACAAAAATATGAATGTAAAACTACAGCTTGTTTATTAGCATACATCATATGAAACAGAAATGCATACACAGCAAAGCATAGACAGTAGATATTGACTACAGCAGTATCTGTGTTATTAACAGCCACGAGGCGTATGAAGCTAAATTAGTGGGATTAAATGTGCGAGAGGGTGTGTGTGAGAGTGTGTAATGGTTTGTCGTGTGTACAAGCGATTAATTGAAGCCGAAACCATACAGAGACACGTCAAAATGTGCATCAAAGCGGCGTCATAATTTGCATGCCAGAGAAGAGCGCGTCAATTCACATACACTGCGTAGCGTATGCCAACTCAACTGTCATGAGAATCCATCATAAAAAGTTGTACTTATTACGTTCGCTATATAGCCCTTGTGAATTACTATGTCTTCCTTTTGACTCACCTTATAGTGTCTATCCTACGGAGCCACCGCAATGGATCCTGTTATGTTGGCTCATGAAAATGAAGAGTTGTAGCTAATTCACCCTAGCAGTTTATAAAGAATATAACTCGTTCTTTCTACTCAACCAGATTCTCTCCTGAACAGAGTTCCTCTTGTTTCCCAGCCGTAGCCTGCCTAGGCTATATGCCTGTGATCTAAATCCACACAGGTAGAAATACAGTTATTGTTTTCAAATGTGTATTATTGGCACTGGCAGCCAAACGTATCAACACTAAATGGACACTTTTTAAATATACATGTCACAATTCCAGACATAACAATGCACAAAGTATTTTCTGCCAATTTACCTGCTGACTTTACCTGCATTGCTTCACATAGACGCGAAAAAAATAGACTTACTTTCTAATTTGAAGCGCATAACAACATTGACAGCGTTGTCGCTATGGGCGGTCTGTTTTCTCTCATTCACTACAGCGCATTATAATTTGCACGTGTAAAAAAAAATGTTTTGTTTGATTTCGGCTTAAGTGTGTGTGTGTGTGTGTGTGTGTGTGTGTAAAGGAAACTAATGTAAGGCTACAGTTTCAGTCCCATTCCATCATATCAAGCCCGTTCCTCCTACAGCAAGCCTGCCAGTCCTTGTTCGGGCCACATTACAGTTTCATACAGCGGTTAATGGTGATGGTGTCACAAACCACTTTACTCTGTACTACACTACACAGGGGTGGCAGGTATCTTAGTGGTTAAGAGCGTTGGACCAGTAAACGAAAGGGTGCCGGTTCGAATCCCCGAGGCAGTTAATCCCCAACAACAACTGCTCCCTGGGTGCAGATGACGTCAATTAAAGGCAGCCCCCTGCACACTCTGATTCAGAGCGGTCGGGTAAAATGACACATTTCGTTTGAACTGCGTTTGAACTCAGTTGTACAACTAAGTATTCCCTTTGGTATATACACTCCTGTCCCAAATACCATTACATATAGACCACTATGAATGAATGTCTGCCCAGATACCATTAGATATAGACCACTATGAATGAATGTCTGCCCAGATACCATTACATATAGACCACTATGAATGAATGTCTGCCCAGATACCATTAGATATAGACCACTATGAATGAATGTCTGCCCAGATACCATTACATATAGACCACTATGAATGAATGTCTGCCCAGATACCATTACATATAGACCACTATGAATGAATGTCTGCCCAGATACCATTACATATAGACCACTATGAATGAATGTCTGCCCAGATACCATTACATATAGACCACTATGAATGAATGTCTGCCCAGATACCATTACATATAGACCACTATGAATGAATGTCTGCCCAGATACCATTACATATAGACCACTATGAATGAATGTCTGCCCAGATACCATTACATATAGACCAATATGAATGAATGTCTGCCCAGATACCATTACATATAGACCACTATGAATGAATGTCTGCCCAGATACCATTACATATAGACCACTATGAATGAATGTCTGCCCAGATACCATTACATATAGACCACTATGAATGAATGTCTGCCCAGATACCATTACATATAGACCACTATGAATGAATGTCTGCCCAGATACCATTACATATAGACCACTATGAATGAATGTCTGCCCAGCTGGAAAACAGTCCAACACCTGTCGTATGTCAGTGTCCTAGGTGACTTGTTGTGTTGGGAGGTAAGCCCCAGAGGGTCTGAGATGAGGCCTATGTAATGTGGCAAGCTGGAGAGAGAGAGTGTGTGTTACAATAGGTTATGTTGTTATGTTGAATAGGTTATGCAGAATTAGCAACATATCATGCACCACATTGACTCCTAGGCCTACAAACTGTACACCCTAATGTAGATGCCTTTCCTGCCATAATGACTCTGGTACAGTTAACCTTTTCCTCTCCAGACTCATTCTTCACTGTCATCTGCTTTCACTTTCACCGGCTTCTCTCTCCTTCTTTCTCCATTTTTTTTATCTCACTCTGACATTCGCAATTTTTCAACGTGCAGATGTCGAAAACTCCTCCCAGTACCCGCTCCCTCTCTCCCTTCTCTGTCCTTCCTCTCCTCCCTCTCCTCTATATGCTAACTCTAGAGATACACCTAGGTAACAGGTCACTCTCCTCCCTCTCCTCTATATGCTAACTCTAGAGATACACCTCGGTAACAGGTCACTCTCCTCCCTCTCCTCTATATGCTAACTCTAGAGATACACCTAGGTAACAGGTCACTCTCCTCCCTCTCCTCTATATGCTAACTCTAGAGATACACCTAGATAACAGGTCACTCTCCTCCCTCTCCTCTATATACTAACTCTAGAGATACACCTCGGTAACAGGTCACTCTCCTCCCTCTCCTCTATATGCTAACTCTAGAGATACACCTAGGTAACAGGTCACTCTCCTCCCTCTCCTCTATATGCTAACTCTAGAGATACACCTAGGTAACAGGTCACTCTCCTCCCTCTCCTCTATATGCTAACTCTAGAGATACACCTCGGTAACAGGTCACTCTCCTCCCTCTCCTCTATATGCTAACTCTTAGAGATACACCTCGGTAACAGGTCACTCTCCTCCCTCTCCTCTATATGCTAACTCTAGAGATACACCTAGGTAACAGGTCACTCTCCTCCCTCTCCTCTATATGCTAACTCTAGAGATACACCTCGGTAACAGGTCACTCTCCTCCCTCTCCTCTATATGCTAACTCTAGAGATACACCTAGGTAACAGGTCACTCTCCTCCCTCTCCTCTATATGCTAACTCTAGAGATACACCTAGGTAACAGGTTACTCTCCTCCCTCTCCTCTATATGCTAACTCTAGAGATACACCAAGGTAACAGGTCACTCTCCTCTATATGCTAACTCTAGAGATACACCTAGGTAACAGGTCACTCTCCTCCCTCTCCTCTATATGCTAACTCTAGAGATACACCTCGGTAACAGGTCACTCTCCTCCCTCTCCTCTATATGCTAACTCTAGAGATACACCTCGGTAACAGGTCACTCTCCTCCCTCTCCTCTATATGCTAACTCTAGAGATACACCTAGGTAACAGGTCACTCTCCTCCCTCTCCTCTATATGCTAACTCTAGAGATACACCTAGATAACAGGTCACTCTCCTCCCTCTCCTCTATATGCTAACTCTAGAGATACACCTCGGTAACAGGTCACTCTCCTCCCTCTCCTCTATATGCTAACTCTAGAGATACACCTAGGTAACAGGTCACTCTCCTCCCTCTCCTCTATATGCTAACTCTAGAGATACACCTCGGTAACAGGTCACTCTCCTCCCTCTCCTCTATATGCTAACTCTAGAGATACACCTCGGTAACAGGTCACTCTCCTCCCTCTCCTCTATATGCTAACTCTAGAGATACACCTAGGTAACAGGTCACTCTCCTCCCTCTCCTCTATATGCTAACTCTAGAGATACACCTCGGTAACAGGTCACTCTCCTCCCTCTCCTCTATATGCTAACTCTAGAGATACACCTCGGTAACAGGTCACTCTCCTCCCTCTCCTCTATATGCTAACTCTAGAGATACACCTAGGTAACAGGTCACTCTCCTCCCTCTCCTCTATATGCTAACTCTAGAGATACACCTAGGTAACAGGTCACTCTCCTCCCTCTCCTCTATATGCTAACTCTAGAGATACACCTCGGTAACAGGTCACTCTCCTCCCTCTCCTCTATATGCTAACTCTAGAGATACACCTCGGTAACAGGTCACTCTCCTCCCTCTCCTCTATATGCTAACTCTAGAGATACACCTAGGTAACAGGTCACTCTCCTCCCTCTCCTCTATATGCTAACTCTAGAGATACACCTTGGTAACAGGTCACTCTCCTCCCTCTCCTCTATATGCTAACTCTAGAGATACACCTAGGTAACAGGTCACTCTCCTCCCTCTCCTCTATATGCTAACTCTAGAGATACACCTCTGTAACAGGTCACTCTCCTCCCTCTCCTCTATATGCTAACTCTAGAGATACACCTAGGTAACAGGTCACTCACCTCTATATGCTAACTCTAGAGATACACCTAGGTAACAAGTCACTCTCCTCCCTCTCCTCTATATGCTAACTCTAGAGATACACCTCGGTAACAGGTCACTCTCCTCCTCTCCTCTATATGCTAACTCTAGAGATACACCTAGGTAACAGGTCACTCTCCTCCCTCTCCTCTATATGCTAACTCTAGAGATACACCTCGGTAACAGGTCACTCTCCTCCCTCTCCTCTATATGCTAACTCTAGAGATACACCTAGGTAACAGGTCACTCTCCTCCCTCTCCTCTATATGCTAACTCTAGAGATACACCTCGGTAACAGGTCACTCTCCTCCCTCTCCTCTATATGCTAACTCTAGAGATACACCTAGGTAACAGGTCACTCTCCTCCCTCTCCTCTATATGCTAACTCTAGAGATACACCTCTGTAACAGGTCACTCTCCTCCCTCTCCTCTATATGCTAACTCTAGAGATACACCTAGGTAACAGGTCACTCACCTCTATATGCTAACTCTAGAGATACACCTAGGTAACAAGTCACTCTCCTCCCTCTCCTCTATATGCTAACTCTAGAGATACACCTCGGTAACAGGTCACTCTCCTCCCTCTCCTCTATATGCTAACTCTAGAGATACACCTAGGTAACAGGTCACTCTCCTCCCTCTCCTCTATATGCTAACTCTAGAGATACACCTCGGTAACAGGTCACTCTCCTCCCTCTCCTCTATATGCTAACTCTAGATATACACCTAGGTAACAGGTCACTCTCCTCCCTCTCCTCTATATGCTAACTCTAGAGATACACCTAGGTAACAGGTTACTCTCCTCCTCTCCTCTATATGCTAACTCTAGAGATACACCTAGGTAACAGGTCACTCTCCTCTATATGCTAACTCTAGAGATACACCTAGGTAACAGGTCACTCTCCTCTCTCTCCTTATATGCTAACTCTAGAGATACACCTAGGTAACAGGTCACTCTCCTCCCTCTCCTCTATATGCTAACTCTAGAGATACACCTCGGTAACAGGTCACTCTCCTCCCTCTCCTCTATATGCTAACTCTAGAGATACACCTCGGTAACAGGTCACTCTCCTCCCTCTCCTCTATATGCTAACTCTAGAGATACACCTAGGTAACAGGTCACTCTCCTCCCTCTCCTCTATATGCTAACTCTAGAGATACACCTTGGTAACAGGTCACTCTCCTCCCTCTCCTCTATATGCTAACTCTAGAGATACACCTAGGTAACAGGTCACTCTCCTCCCTCTCCTCTATATGCTAACTCTAGAGATACACCTCTGTAACAGGTCACTCTCCTCCCTCTCCTCTATATGCTAACTCTAGAGATACACCTAGGTAACAGGTCACTCACCTCTATATGCTAACTCTAGAGATACACCTAGGTAACAAGTCACTCTCCTCCCTCTCCTCTATATGCTAACTCTAGAGATACACCTCGGTAACAGGTCACTCTCCTCCCTCTCCTCTATATGCTAACTCTAGAGATACACCTAGGTAACAGGTCACTCTCCTCCCTCTCCTCTATATGCTAACTCTAGAGATACACCTCGGTAACAGGTCACTCTCCTCCCTCTCCTCTATATGCTAACTCTAGAGATACACCTAGGTAACAGGTCACTCTCCTCCTCTCTCTATATGCTAACTCTAGAGATACACCTCGGTAACAGGTCACTCTCCTCCCTCTCCTCTATATGCTAACTCTAGAGATACACCTAGGTAACAGGTCACTCTCCTCCCTCTCCTCTATATGCTAACTCTAGAGATACACCTCTGTAACAGGTCACTCTCCTCCCTCTCCTCTATATGCTAACTCTAGAGATACACCTAGGTAACAGGTCACTCACCTCTATATGCTAACTCTAGAGATACACCTAGGTAACAAGTCACTCTCCTCCCTCTCCTCTATATGCTAACTCTAGAGATACACCTCGGTAACAGGTCACTCTCCTCCCTCTCCTCTATATGCTAACTCTAGAGATACACCTAGGTAACAGGTCACTCTCCTCCCTCTCCTCTATATGCTAACTCTAGAGATACACCTCGGTAACAGGTCACTCTCCTCCCTCTCCTCTATATGCTAACTCTAGATATACACCTAGGTAACAGGTCACTCTCCTCCCTCTCCTCTATATGCTAACTCTAGAGATACACCTAGGTAACAGGTTACTCTCCTCCCTCTCCTCTATATGCTAACTCTAGAGATACACCTAGGTAACAGGTCACTCTCCTCTATATGCTAACTCTAGAGATACACCTAGGTAACAGGTCACTCTCCTCTCTCTCCTTATATGCTAACTCTAGAGATACACCTAGGTAACAGGTCACTCTCCTCCCTCTCCTCTATATGCTAACTCTAGAGATACACCTCGGTAACAGGTCACTCTCCTCCCTCTCCTCTATATGCTAACTCTAGAGATACACCTAGGTAACAGGTCACTCTCCTCCCTCTCCTCTATATGCTAACTCTAGAGATACACCTAGATAACAGGTCACTCTCATCCCTCTCCTCTATATGCTAACTCTAGAGATACACCTAGGTAACAGGTCACTCTCATCCCTCTCCTCTATATGCTAACTCTAGAGATACACCTAGGTAACAGGTCACTCTCATCCCTCTCCTCTATATGCTAACTCTAGAGATACACCTAGGTAACAGGTCACTCTCCTCCCTCTCCTCTATATGCTAACTCTAGAGATACACCTAGGTAACAGGTCACTCTCCTCCCTCTCCTCTATATGCTAACTCTAGAGATACACCTCGGTAACAGGTCACTCTCCTCCCTCTCCTCTATATGCTAACTCTAGAGATACACCTCGGTAACAGGTCACTCTCCTCCCTCTCCTCTATATGCTAACTCTAGAGATACACCTAGGTAACAGGTCACTCTCCTCCCTCTCCTCTATATGCTAACTCTAGAGATACACCTCGGTAACAGGTCACTCTCCTCCCTCTCCTCTATATGCTAACTCTAGAGATACACCTAGGTAACAGGTCACTCTCCTCCCTCTCCTCTATATGCTAACTCTAGAGATACACCTCTGTAACAGGTCACTCTCCTCCCTCTCCTCTATATGCTAACTCTAGAGATACACCTAGGTAACAGGTCACTCACCTCTATATGCTAACTCTAGAGATACACCTAGGTAACAGGTCACTCTCCTCCCTCTCCTCTATATGCTAACTCTAGAGATACACCTAGGTAACAGGTCACTCTCCTCCCTCTCCTCTATATGCTAACTCTAGAGATACACCTCGGTAACAGGTCACTCTCCTCCCTCTCCTCTATATGCTAACTCTAGAGATACACCTCGGTAACAGGTCACTCTCCTCCCCTCTCCTCTATATGCTAACTCTAGAGATACACCTAGGTAACAGGTCACTCTCCTCCCTCTCCTCTATATGCTAACTCTAGAGATACACCTCGGTAACAGGTCACTCTCCTCCCTCTCCTCTATATGCTAACTCTAGAGATACACCTAGGTAACAGGTCACTCTCCTCCCTCTCCTCTATATGCTAACTCTAGAGATACACCTCTGTAACAGGTCACTCTCCTCCCTCTCCTCTATATGCTAACTCTAGAGATACACCTAGGTAACAGGTCACTCACCTCTATATGCTAACTCTAGAGATACACCTAGGTAACAAGTCACTCTCCTCCCTCTCCTCTATATGCTAACTCTAGAGATACACCTCGGTAACAGGTCACTCTCCTCCCTCTCCTCTATATGCTAACTCTAGAGATACACCTAGGTAACAGGTCACTCTCCTCCCTCTCCTCTATATGCTAACTCTAGAGATACACCTCGGTAACAGGTCACTCTCCTCCCTCTCCTCTATATGCTAACTCTAGAGATACACCTAGGTAACAGGTCACTCTCCTCCCTCTCCTTTATATGCTAACTCTAGAGATACACCTCGGTAACAGGTCACTCTCCTCCCTCTCCTCTATATGCTAACTCTAGAGATACACCTAGGTAACAGGTCACTCTCCTCCCTCTCCTCTATATGCTAACTCTAGAGATACACCTCTGTAACAGGTCACTCTCCTCCATCTCCTCTATATGCTAACTCTAGAGATACACCTAGGTAACAGGTCACTCTCCTCCCTCTCCTCTATATGCTAACTCTAGAGATACACCTTGGTAACAGGTCACTCTCCTCCCTCTCCTCTATATGCTAACTCTAGAGATACACCTAGGTAACAGGTCACTCTCCTCCCTCTCCTCTATATGCTAACTCTAGAGATACACCTCGGTAACAGGTCACTCTCCTCCCTCTCCTCTATATGCTAACTCTAGAGATACACCTAGGTAACAGGTCACTCTCCTCCCTCTCCTTTATATGCTAACTCTAGAGATACACCTCGGTAACAGGTCACTCTCCTCCCTCTCCTCTATATGCTAACTCTAGAGATACACCTAGGTAACAGGTCACTCTCCTCCCTCTCCTCTATATGCTAACTCTAGAGATACACCTCTGTAACAGGTCACTCTCCTCCATCTCCTCTATATGCTAACTCTAGAGATACACCTAGGTAACAGGTCACTCACCTCTATATGCTAACTCTAGAGATACACCTAGGTAACAAGTCACTCTCCTCCCTCTCCTCTATATGCTAACTCTAGAGATACACCTCGGTAACAGGTCACTCTCCTCCCTCTCCTCTATATGCTAACTCTAGAGATACACCTAGGTAACAGGTCACTCTCCCTCCTCTCCTCTATATGCTAACTCTAGAGATACACCTAGGTAACAGGTTACTCTCCTCCCTCTCCTCTATATGCTAACTCTAGAGATACACCTAGGTAACAGGTCACTCTCCTCTATATGCTAACTCTAGAGATACACCTAGGTAACAGGTCACTCTCCTCCCTCTCCTTATATGCTAACTCTAGAGATACACCTAGGTAACAGGTCACTCTCCTCCCTCTCCTCTATATGCTAACTCTAGAGATACACCTCGGTAACAGGTCACTCTCCTCCCTCTCCTCTATATGCTAACTCTAGAGATACACCTAGGTAACAGGTGACTCTCCTCCCTCTCCTCTATATGCTAACTCTAGAGATACACCTAGATAACAGGTCACTCTCATCCCTCTCCTCTATATGCTAACTCTAGAGATACACCTAGGTAACAGGTCACTCTCATCCCTCTCCTCTATATGCTAACTCTAGAGATACACCTAGATAACAGGTCACTCTCCTCCCTCTCCTCTATATGCTAACTCTAGAGATACACCTAGGTAACAGGTCACTCTCATCCCTCTCCTCTATATGCTAACTCTAGAGATACACCTAGGTAACAGGTCACTCTCCTCCCTCTCCTCTATATGCTAACTCTAGAGATACACCTAGGTAACAGGTCACTCTCCTCCCTCTCCTCTATATGCTAACTCTAGAGATACACCTCGGTAACAGGTCACTCTCCTCCCTCTCCTCTATATGCTAACTCTAGAGATACACCTAGGTAACAGGTCACTCTCCTCCCTCTCCTCTATATGCTAACTCTAGAGATACACCTCGGTAACAGGTCACTCTCCTCCCTCTCCTCTATATGCTAACTCTAGAGATACACCTAGGTAACAGGTCACTCTCCTCCCTCTCCTCTATATGCTAACTCTAGAGATACACCTCTGTAACAGGTCACTCTCCTCCCTCTCCTCTATATGCTAACTCTAGAGATACACCTAGGTAACAGGTCACTCACCTCTATATGCTAACTCTAGAGATACACCTAGGTAACAAGTCACTCTCCTCCCTCTCCTCTATATGCTAACTCTAGAGATACACCTCGGTAACAGGTCACTCTCCTCCCTCTCCTCTATATGCTAACTCTAGAGATACACCTAGGTAACAGGTCACTCTCCTCCCTCTCCTCTATATGCTAACTCTAGAGATACACCTCGGTAACAGGTCACTCTCCTCCCTCTCCTCTATATGCTAACTCTAGAGATACACCTAGGTAACAGGTCACTCTCCTCCCTCTCCTCTATATGCTAACTCTAGAGATACACCTAGGTAACAGGTTACTCTCCTCCCTCTCCTCTATATGCTAACTCTAGAGATACACCTAGGTAACAGGTCACTCTCCTCTATATGCTAACTCTAGAGATACACCTAGGTAACAGGTCACTCTCCTCCCTCTCCTTATATGCTAACTCTAGAGATACACCTCGGTAACAGGTCACTCTCCTCCCTCTCCTCTATATGCTAACTCTAGAGATACACCTCGGTAACAGGTCACTCTCCTCCCTCTCCTCTATATGCTAACTCTAGAGATACACCTAGGTAACAGGTCACTCTCCTCCCTCTCCTCTATATGCTAACTCTAGAGATACACCTCGGTAACAGGTCACTCTCCTCCCTCTCCTCTATATGCTAACTCTAGAGATACACCTCGGTAACAGGTCACTCTCCTCCCTCTCCTCTATATGCTAACTCTAGAGATACACCTAGGTAACAGGTCACTCTCCTCCCTCTCCTCTATATGCTAACTCTAGAGATACACCTCGGTAACAGGTCACTCTCCTCCCTCTCCTCTATATGCTAACTCTAGAGATACACCTAGGTAACAGGTCACTCTCCTCCCTCTCCTCTATATGCTAACTCTAGAGATACACCTCTGTAACAGGTCACTCTCCTCCCTCTCCTCTATATGCTAACTCTAGAGATACACCTAGGTAACAGGTCACTCACCTCTATATGCTAACTCTAGAGATACACCTAGGTAACAAGTCACTCTCCTCCCTCTCCTCTATATGCTAACTCTAGAGATACACCTCGGTAACAGGTCACTCTCCTCCCTCTCCTCTATATGCTAACTCTAGAGATACACCTAGGTAACAGGTCACTCTCCTCCCTCTCCTCTATATGCTAACTCTAGAGATACACCTCGGTAACAGGTCACTCTCCTCCCTCTCCTCTATATGCTAACTCTAGAGATACACCTAGGTAACAGGTCACTCTCCTCCCTCTCCTCTATATGCTAACTCTAGAGATACACCTAGGTAACAGGTTACTCTCCTCCCTCTCCTCTATATGCTAACTCTAGAGATACACCTAGGTAACAGGTCACTCTCCTCTATATGCTAACTCTAGAGATACACCTAGGTAACAGGTCACTCTCCTCCCTCTCCTTATATGCTAACTCTAGAGATACACCTCGGTAACAGGTCACTCTCCTCCCTCTCCTCTATATGCTAACTCTAGAGATACACCTCGGTAACAGGTCACTCTCCTCCCTCTCCTCTATATGCTAACTCTAGAGATACACCTAGGTAACAGGTCACTCTCCTCCCTCTCCTCTATATGCTAACTCTAGAGATACACCTCGGTAACAGGTCACTCTCCTTCCTCTCCTCTATATGCTAACTCTAGAGATACACCTAGGTAACAGGTCACTCTCCTCTATATTCTAACTCTAGAGATACACCTCGGTAACAGGTCACTCTCCTCCCTCTCCTCTATATGCTAACTCTAGAGATACACCTAGGTAACAGGTCACTCTCCTCCCTCTCCTCTATATGCTAACTCTAGAGATACACCTCTGTAACAGGTCACTCTCCTCCCTCTCCTCTATATGCTAACTCTAGAGATACACCTAGGTAACAGGTCACTCACCTCCCTCTCCTCTATATGCTAACTCTAGAGATACACCTCGGTAACAGGTCACTCTCCTCCCTCTCCTCTATATGCTAACTCTAGAGATACACCTAGGTAACAGGTCACTCTCCTCCCTCTCCTCTATATGCTAACTCTAGAGATACACCTCTGTAACAGGTCACTCTCCTCCCTCTCCTCTATATGCTAACTCTAGAGATACACCTAGGTAACAGGTCACTCTCCTCCCTCTCCTCTATATGCTAACTCTAGAGATACACCTCGGTAACAGGTCACTCTCCTCCCTCTCCTCTATATGCTAACTCTAGAGATACACCTAGGTAACAGGTCACTCTCCTCCCTCTCCTCTATATGCTAACTCTAGAGATACACCTCTGTAACAGGTCACTCTCCTCCCTCTCCTCTATATGCTAACTCTAGAGATACACCTAGGTAACAGGTCACTCTCCTCCCTCTCCTCTATATGCTAACTCTAGAGATACACCTCGGTAACAGGTCACTCTCCTCCCTCTCCTCTATATGCTAACTCTAGAGATACACCTAGGTAACAGGTCACTCTCCTCCCTCTCCTCTATATGCTAACTCTAGAGATACACCTCTGTAACAGGTCACTCTCCTCCCTCTCCTCTATATGCTAACTCTAGAGATACACCTAGGTAACAGGTCACTCACCTCTATATGCTAACTCTAGAGATACACCTAGGTAACAGGTCACTCTCCTCCCTCTCCTCTATATGCTAACTCTAGAGATACACCTCGGTAACAGGTCACTCTCCTCCCTCTCCTCTATATGCTAACTCTAGAGATACACCTAGGTAACAGGTCACTCTCCTCCCTCTCCTCTATATGCTAACTCTAGAGATACACCTAGGTAACAGGTTACTCTCCTCCCTCTCCTCTATATGCTAACTCTAGAGATACACCTAGGTAACAGGTCACTCTCCTCTATATGCTAACTCTAGAGATACACCTAGGTAACAGGTCACTCTCCCCCCTCTCCTCTATATGCTAACTCTAGAGATACACCTCGGTAACAGGTCACTCTCCTCCCTCTCCTCTATATGCTAACTCTAGAGATACACCTCGGTAACAGGTCACTCTCCTCCCTCTCCTCTATATGCTAACTCTAGAGATACACCTAGGTAACAGGTCACTCTCCTCCCTCTCCTCTATATGCTAACTCTAGAGATACACCTAGGTAACAGGTCACTCTCCTCCCTCTCCTCTATATGCTAACTCTAGAGATACACCTCGGTAACAGGTCACTCTCCTCCCTCTCCTCTATATGCTAACTCTAGAGATACACCTCGGTAACAGGTCACTCTCCTCCCTCTCCTCTATATGCTAACTCTAGAGATACACCTCTGTAACAGGTCACTCTCCTCCCTCTCCTCTATATGCTAACTCTAGAGATACACCTAGGTAACAGGTCACTCACCTCCCTCTCCTCTATATGCTAACTCTAGAGATACACCTCGGTAACAGGTCACTCTCCTCCCTCTCCTCTATATGCTAACTCTAGAGATACACCTAGGTAACAGGTCACTCTCCTCCCTCTCCTCTATATGCTAACTCTAGAGATACACCTCTGTAACAGGTCACTCTCCTCCCTCTCCTCTATATGCTAACTCTAGAGATACACCTAGGTAACAGGTCACTCTCCTCCCTCTCCTCTATATGCTAACTCTAGAGATACACCTCGGTAACAGGTCACTCTCCTCCCTCTCCTCTATATGCTAACTCTAGAGATACACCTAGGTAACAGGTCACTCTCCTCCCTCTCCTCTATATGCTAACTCTAGAGATACACCTCTGTAACAGGTCACTCTCCTCCCTCTCCTCTATATGCTAACTCTAGAGATACACCTAGGTAACAGGTCACTCTCCTCCCTCTCCTCTATATGCTAACTCTAGAGATACACCTCGGTAACAGGTCACTCTCCTCCCTCTCCTCTATATGCTAACTCTAGAGATACACCTAGGTAACAGGTCACTCTCCTCCCTCTCCTCTATATGCTAACTCTAGAGATACACCTCTGTAACAGGTCACTCTCCTCCCTCTCCTCTATATGCTAACTCTAGAGATACACCTAGGTAACAGGTCACTCACCTCTATATGCTAACTCTAGAGATACACCTAGGTAACAGGTCACTCTCCTCCCTCTCCTCTATATGCTAACTCTAGAGATACACCTCGGTAACAGGTCACTCTCCTCCCTCTCCTCTATATGCTAACTCTAGAGATACACCTAGGTAACAGGTCACTCTCCTCCCTCTCCTCTATATGCTAACTCTAGAGATACACCTAGGTAACAGGTTACTCTCCTCCCTCTCCTCTATATGCTAACTCTAGAGATACACCTAGGTAACAGGTCACTCTCCTCTATATGCTAACTCTAGAGATACACCTAGGTAACAGGTCACTCTCCTCCCTCTCCTCTATATGCTAACTCTAGAGATACACCTCGGTAACAGGTCACTCTCCTCCCTCTCCTCTATATGCTAACTCTAGAGATACACCTCGGTAACAGGTCACTCTCCTCCCTCTCCTCTATATGCTAACTCTAGAGATACACCTAGGTAACAGGTCACTCTCCTCCCTCTCCTCTATATGCTAACTCTAGAGATACACCTAGGTAACAGGTCACTCTCCTCCTCTCTCCTCTATATGCTAACTCTAGAGATACACCTCGGTAACAGGTCACTCTCCTCCCTCTCCTCTATATGCTAACTCTAGAGATACACCTCGGTAACAGGTCACTCTCCTCCCTCTCCTCTATATGCTAACTCTAGAGATACACCTAGGTAACAGGTCACTCTCCTCCCTCTCCTCTATATGCTAACTCTAGAGATACACCTAGGTAACAGGTCACTCTCCTCCCTCTCCTCTATATGCTAACTCTAGAGATACACCTCGGTAACAGGTCACTCTCCTCCCTCTCCTCTATATGCTAACTCTAGAGATACACCTAGGTAACAGGTCACTCTCCTCCCTCTCCTCTATATGCTAACTCTAGAGATACACCTAGGTAACAGGTTACTCTCCTCCCTCTCCTCTATATGCTAACTCTAGAGATACACCAAGGTAACAGGTCACTCTCCTCTATATGCTAACTCTAGAGATACACCTAGGTAACAGGTCACTCTCCTCCCTCTCCTCTATATGCTAACTCTAGAGATACACCTCGGTAACAGGTCACTCTCCTCCCTCTCCTCTATATGCTAACTCTAGAGATACACCTCGGTAACAGGTCACTCTCCTCCCTCTCCTCTATATGCTAACTCTAGAGATACACCTAGGTAACAGGTCACTCTCCTCCCTCTCCTCTATATGCTAACTCTAGAGATACACCTAGATAACAGGTCACTCTCCTCCCTCTCCTCTATATGCTAACTCTAGAGATACACCTCGGTAACAGGTCACTCTCCTCCCTCTCCTCTATATGCTAACTCTAGAGATACACCTAGGTAACAGGTCACTCTCCTCCCTCTCCTCTATATGCTAACTCTAGAGATACACCTCGGTAACAGGTCACTCTCCTCCCTCTCCTCTATATGCTAACTCTAGAGATACACCTCGGTAACAGGTCACTCTCCTCCCTCTCCTCTATATGCTAACTCTAGAGATACACCTAGGTAACAGGTCACTCTCCTCCCTCTCCTCTATATGCTAACTCTAGAGATACACCTCGGTAACAGGTCACTCTCCTCCTCTCCTCTATATGCTAACTCTAGAGATACACCTCGGTAACAGGTCACTCTCCTCCCTCTCCTCTATATGCTAACTCTAGAGATACACCTAGGTAACAGGTCACTCTCCTCCCTCTCCTCTATATGCTAACTCTAGAGATACACCTAGGTAACAGGTCACTCTCCTCCCTCTCCTCTATATGCTAACTCTAGAGATACACCTCGGTAACAGGTCACTCTCCTCCCTCTCCTCTATATGCTAACTCTAGAGATACACCTCGGTAACAGGTCACTCTCCTCCCTCTCCTCTATATGCTAACTCTAGAGATACACCTAGGTAACAGGTCACTCTCCTCCCTCTCCTCTATATGCTAACTCTAGAGATACACCTTGGTAACAGGTCACTCTCCTCCTCTCTCCTCTATATGCTAACTCTAGAGATACACCTAGGTAACAGGTCACTCTCCTCCCTCTCCTCTATATGCTAACTCTAGAGATACACCTCTGTAACAGGTCACTCTCCTCCCTCTCCTCTATATGCTAACTCTAGAGATACACCTAGGTAACAGGTCACTCACCTCTATATGCTAACTCTAGAGATACACCTAGGTAACAAGTCACTCTCCTCCCTCTCCTCTATATGCTAACTCTAGAGATACACCTCGGTAACAGGTCACTCTCCTCCCTCTCCTCTATATGCTAACTCTAGAGATACACCTAGGTAACAGGTCACTCTCCTCCCTCTCCTCTATATGCTAACTCTAGAGATACACCTCGGTAACAGGTCACTCTCCTCCCTCTCCTCTATATGCTAACTCTAGAGATACACCTAGGTAACAGGTCACTCTCCTCCCTCTCCTCTATATGCTAACTCTAGAGATACACCTCGGTAACAGGTCACTCTCCTCCCTCTCCTCTATATGCTAACTCTAGAGATACACCTAGGTAACAGGTCACTCTCCTCCCTCTCCTCTATATGCTAACTCTAGAGATACACCTCTGTAACAGGTCACTCTCCTCCCTCTCCTCTATATGCTAACTCTAGAGATACACCTAGGTAACAGGTCACTCACCTCTATATGCTAACTCTAGAGATACACCTAGGTAACAAGTCACTCTCCTCCCTCTCCTCTATATGCTAACTCTAGAGATACACCTCGGTAACAGGTCACTCTCCTCCCTCTCCTCTATATGCTAACTCTAGAGATACACCTAGGTAACAGGTCACTCTCCTCCCTCTCCTCTATATGCTAACTCTAGAGATACACCTAGGTAACAGGTCACTCTCCTCCCTCTCCTCTATATTCTAACTCTAGAGATACACCTCGGTAACAGGTCACTCTCCTCCCTCTCCTCTATATGCTAACTCTAGAGATACACCTAGGTAACAGGTCACTCTCCTCCCTCTCCTCTATATGCTAACTCTAGAGATACACCTCTGTAACAGGTCACTCTCCTCCCTCTCCTCTATATGCTAACTCTAGAGATACACCTAGGTAACAGGTCACTCACCTCTATATGCTAACTCTAGAGATACACCTAGGTAACAGGTCACTCTCCTCCCTCTCCTCTATATGCTAACTCTAGAGATACACCTCGGTAACAGGTCACCCTCCTCCCTCTCCTCTATATGCTAACTCTAGAGATACACCTAGGTAACAGGTCACTCTCCTCCCTCTCCTCTATATGCTAACTCTAGAGATACACCTAGATAACAGGTCACTCTCATCCCTCTCCTCTATATGCTAACTCTAGAGATACACCTAGGTAACAGGTCACTCTCATCCCTCTCCTCTATATGCTAACTCTAGAGATACACCTAGATAACAGGTCACTCTCATCCCTCTCCTCTATATGCTAACTCTAGAGATACACCTAGGTAACAGGTCACTCTCATCCCTCTCCTCTATATGCTAACTCTAGAGATACACCTAGATAACAGGTCACTCTCCTCCCTCTCCTCTATATGCTAACTCTAGAGATACACCTAGGTAACAGGTTACTCTCCTCCCTCTCCTCTATATGCTAACTCTAGAGATACACCTAGGTAACAGGTCACTCTCCTCTATATGCTAACTCTAGAGATACACCTAGGTAACAGGTCACTCTCCTCCCTCTCCTCTATATTCTAACTCTAGAGATACACCTCGGTAACAGGTCACTCTCCTCCCTCTCCTCTATATGCTAACTCTAGAGATACACCTCTGTAACAGGTCACTCTCCTCCCTCTCCTCTATATGCTAACTCTAGAGATACACCTAGGTAACAGGTCACTCACCTCTATATGCTAACTCTAGAGATACACCTAGGTGAGTGGCTGCTGCCAACACACTGTCATTGACACTGACCCAACTCCAGCCACTTTAATAATGGGAATTGATGGGAAATGATGTAAATATATCACTAGCCACTTTAAACAATGCTACCTTATATAATGTTACTTACCCTACATTATTAATCTCATATGCATATGTATATACTGTACTCTAGATCATCGACTGCATTCTTATGTCACTAGCCACTTTAACTATGCCACTTTGTTTACTTTGTCTACATACTCATCTCATATGTATATACTGTACTCGATACCATCTACTGTATGCTGCTCTGTACCATCACTCATTCATATATCCTTATGTACATATTCCTTATCCCCTTACACTGTGTATAAGACAGTAGTTTTGGAATTGTTAGTTAGATTACTTGTTGGTTATCACTGCATTGTCGGAACTAGAAGCACAAGCATTTCGCTACACTCGCATTAACATCTGCTAACCATGTGTATGTGACAAATAAAATTTGATTTGATTTGATTTAGGTAACAGGTCACTCTCTTCCCTCTCCTCTATATGCTAACTCTAGAGATACACCTCGGTAACAGGTCACTCTCCTCCCTCTCCTCTATATGCTAACTCTAGAGATACACCTCGGTAACAGGTCACTCTCATCCCTCTCCTCTATATGCTAACTCTAGAGATACACCTAGATAACAGGTCACTCTCATCCCTCTCCTCTATATGCTAACTCTAGAGATACACCTAGATAACAGGTCACTCTCATCCCTCTCCTCTATATGCTAACTCTAGAGATACACCTAGGTAACAGGTCACTCTCATCCCTCTCCTCTATATGCTAACTCTAGAGATACACCTAGGTAACAGGTCACTCTCATCCCTCTCCTCTATATGCTAACTCTAGAGATACACCTAGATAACAGGTCACTCTCCTCCCTCTCTTCTATATGCTAACTCTAGAGATACACCTAGGTAACAGGTCACTCTCATCCCTCTCCTCTATATGCTAACTCTAGAGATACACCTAGGTAACAGGTCACTCTCCTCCCTCTCCTCTATATGCTAACTCTAGAGATACACCTAGATAACAGGTCACTCTCATCCCTCTCCTCTATATGCTAACTCTAGAGATACACCTAGGTAACAGGTCACTCTCATCCCTCTCCTCTATATGCTAACTCTAGAGATACACCTCGGTAACAGGTCACTCTCCTCCCTCTACGCTCCCTCTCTCTCTCTCTCTCATCCCCTCATCTTTACACCATGGTGTATAAACACCCTTCTTGTGACAGATAGTAAATGAAGGTGGAGAGAAACTCGCCTTTCTGAAATCAAATGAACTTGAACTGATCTGAAAATTACACATTGGAAAAAGAGAGAAAAATATAGTCTAACACAGATAAATGTGTGCCTGTCTCTTTAAGAATGCAGACACCGTCATAGGTGCACAACGAGCTGTATTTATGCACCATTAAACCGTGACAGGCATTATGTGCATGCATTCTGAATGGCTTTAATACATCGGGAGGGTGGAAGATAAACGCTCAGTGCATTCATATAGTATTTTCCACCAACCCCCTCCCAACCCTACTGCCACTACACACACATACACACCGAGATCAGGGACATTACGCATACTTCCACTCCCTACTGAGGATGAAGAGAAAAGCTGTAAACCGCTGCTGTTTCACGTCTGGGCGGCTGCCTAATTCCAGAGCTAGACGACGCCACAGTGACACACTGGCAGCGACACATGGAATCCGGGCTGGCTGCTCCCACCATGCGTCCTTTTATTCCGCTTCAGCTCAGATGAAACGCAGACGGCGCCACAGCCGCCTTCCCCTGCCGGGTTTAGCGACCAGCCACACTGACACCACACGCAGACAAGCATCTGGACAGACAAACGTGGTCCTGAGAAATCAATGTCTGTCATGTTCAGGCTACTGAAATAAAGGTGTTATCCACAAACATTTAACCATTGTCTCGAATTGAGACAGAAGAAGCCCATTCGACAAAATGTCAGTTCAATGTCTGAATCACAACACAGATATACACGCACACTGTCGAAAATAAGTTAAATAAAACGAAATAAAGACAGTATTCTCCCTTCTTCTCGTTCACCGTCCTTCCCCTTTCACCGTATATTTGCCTCTTTCTCCCCTCTCCCTCTTTCCACCAGCCCAGGAATCGATCTCCGCAGGATCGATAAGTTTGCATGAATATTTCCTGCCTGCAGAGAGGGTAGTTCGGGAGAGACGGAGGCTGAGGCACAGGCGTACGGAGCGGAGGAGAGGGGAAGGATGGAGAGAGGGGGCAGAAAGAGGGATACATCACCGGGAGAAAAGGAACGTAAATAAACACAAGATGGACCCGTCGCACATTACGAGTACGTGTTCTTTCAAGGGAATGGAGAAAATGACGTTTACGCGCAATTATTTGCAGTCTAATTTTAAACTATGGACTGTTTATTTACACATTTAAAACAAGAGAGAAGAGGAGTGTATTCCAGCCTTCAACACAGAAGTGTGTGTGTGACCAGAACACTTTCCAGGTCCGAGTGGATAATCGGCACCGAAAAGCGCGCTACATGAGAGTCGTTAATTAAGGTGGGGCGGGAATGCATGACTGAACCTCACCGACATGGCAAGAATAACAGAACATTTCTTACCGGAGTCGGAACGTAGAGCCAACGGGGACTTCAGACGCCAGGCGTTGAGGTCAGGGGCAGTTCTCTGAAACATGAACGGCACCGGCAAGGGAACAAACATGATCTTCCTCCGTCTTCTGGTTTTGTTTCATATCATTTTTCAGTAATATTGTGAAAAGATGGTTCCTCTTCTGTGTATCTTCGTCCGTTTGAAATATACTTGGTATCGAAAACTTAGTACATTCGTTGTTTAGCTTACCAGTTGATGGCGCGTACACATCTAGGCTATGCTGGATAGCTCTATTTACGTTTTAGGATGTCTGTTTCTCATCCGCAGGATTTTGGATGTAAATGTGCATAAAACATATATCTATATGGTGCTCCTTGACTGTGCAGCAAGCAGGCTAATGAAACAGCCCAGACCCAACACACAGACGGATAGAACCACAACTGAACTCCCACGACTATATCAGAAGAACACTATCAGGACTAATATAGTAATAATACTTCTATTATAAGCCTGTGGTTATGTCCAGATTTTTGCTCCTGTCTCTCTCGTATGCCGTGGCAAACTGTAAGTAACCATACATTAGTCGAATCGTTCTATTTCTCATGTATGCGTTTATATTAGCATAGTCTCAATGTTAGCCCACTGTTTCCCTATCGACAGGGGTGAGAACAAACCCCGTAACAGTCGCTAGTTTCTTAGCGTCACTCACCCGGGTTAGCTTTGGTTTGCGCTGGTAAATCAAATGGATAATATTACAATACAAACAGACGAAACCCGAGTCACGCTGGCGTGTATAAAGTACAACAATTATTGTGATATATTTGGATTTGTTATTTTTGGTTAATCTACTTTATTTGGTTTATAGCTGATTGCACTCTCTCACTGCCTCTCACATGTAGGCTATATACACCCACATTCACCCATAAGCAGGCTACAAAGCAGCGAATCGTGTTTAAAATGCATGTAAAATAGTCGCGTTAAGCTAATCAACTGAAATAAATAAACATTTGGAAAGGCTACACAACGTGCCCGCTTGGCCTACGCTCCTCCTCCCTCACTCCCTGTCACAAGGCAGTAATTAAAACGCAATCAATCGATAAATAAATAAATAAAGCCAAATAAATAAATAAAGAACGGAAACAACATAAAAAGAAAGCCGAATATCCGTTACGTTTCTCGTTTTTGTCGGAGCACTTGCCTATCTTTCCGTCCATCCGCCTGTGTGTCTTTCTGTCTGCCTGTTTGTCCCAGATATTTGGGAACCCCAATAGCTCACTCGACCCGGCTCCCTCCAGTATTCTAGCGATCTGCCACTACGCTGGCTGCAACATTGAAGCGAGAGCACCCGCTACTCACACATTACCACCACCTTACCCCCCACCCCCTCCTCCCTCATGCTCTCTCTCTCTCTGCTCCCTCGCTCCATCCTTCCTCCCTCCCCTCCTCCTCCCGCCTCTCCCTCGTTTTCAGCGCCGCTGCTAAAGGTATCCTGTATTGATTTCTGTCTTCTTTCCTCTTAATAAGACCATGCTATAATGATGCGAATGGTGATCATTACATTACTGCTTGTCTGGGAGACTGGGATCACAGATAACTGGAGAAGCCAACCAATAGGCACATACAGTATGTTACTATACTGAACAAAAATATAAGCGCCACATGCAACAATTTCAAAGATTTTACTGAGTTGCAGTTCATATGAGGAACTCAGTCAATTGAAATGAATGAATTAGGTCCTAATCTATGGATTTCACATGAAAAATGGGCCTCACGATCTCCTCACGGTATTTCTGAGCATTCACATTTCCATCGATAAAATGCAACTGTGTTCGTTGTCTGTAGTTTATGTCTGCGCATACCATAACCCTACCGCCACCACAGCGGACTCTGTTCACAACGTTGACATCAGCAAACCGCTTGCCCACATGACACCAAACACATGGTCTGCAGTTTTGAGACCGGTAGAACGTTCAATTCTCTGGCAACAGCTCTGGTGGACATTCCTGTAGTCAGTATGGCAGTTGCACGCTCCCTCAAAACTTCAGACGTCTGTAGCATTGTGTTGCATTACAAAACTGCACATTTTAGGGTGGACGTTTATTGTCCCCAGCACAAGGTGCACCTGTGTAATGATCATGCTGTTTAATCAGCTTCTTGATATGCCACACCTGTCAGGTGGATGGATTATTTTGGCAAATGAGAAATGCTCACTAACAGGGATGTAAACGAATTTGTGCACAACATTTGAGAGAAACAAGCTTTTTGTGCAAATGGATCTTTTACTTCAGCTCATGAAACACGGGACCAACACTTTACATGTTGCGTTTATATTTGTGTTCAGTGTATAATACGACAAAAGTTGATAGCCTACACTTGTTCCCCATCACTGCAAATGTTAACTATTGAAATGCATTTTGTTCAGAAAGATAACACCTATGATAACATTTAGATTTTAATCAAATCACGTTTGCATTTTTTTTCTCTCTCTCGTGGAATTGCGTGAGGGAACCTTTGCATTAAGACATCTTTCAGCCTTAAAAATTCAGACAGTTGAACCTTCATTGGCTAACGCACTATAAACGCTTTCTTCTTCTGACACCCATATACAATGTTCTACAATCATTATGACAGTGATATGAATCTAGTCTATACGTTTAGGCAAAGGCATTGTGAGACCAGCTATACGCATTTCTAACAAATCATGGCTGTTTAAATTCCTCCCTGCATCCATGACTTCAACTTCAAAATGACTGACGTGTCATGATCTAATTTCATCACCATAATTCCTGTGACTCAGAAGATGCTACTATTCTATGTGAAGAAACGTCATCTGCTACAGGTAAGGCTTGTGTTTGACCATGAGCAAAATCCCACTCCGGTAAAGCCAGCAGAGGCCGTATAGCTACCGGCTTCACGCGGAAGAGCACCGGTTCAACCAACATCTCACTTCCCGCATGCAGGCCACATCTTGGAGTATTGCCGTGCACGCAGCGCGCGCCCTCTTTCTCTACTTCATCGCCTCACCTCCCTCGTGCCAAACCGATATATAATACGCGGTGAATTACCACGCTATACACTAGATTATTATCGATATAGATGTTTAAACATAAAGATCAATACAAACATCTAAGTCAATACAGGCAAATCAATAGCATTGAGTAAGACCTCCACGTTACAGTCTATAGGCCTCTTGCTACCAGTTAAATATGAAATGTTAAACGTTATGACTAATAAAAACACATAGGCCTATCGATATAGTCATACAATATATTTAATATTAATATTACTACAATTTTTATTTGTATTATTATGATGATTATTATTATTCCTTCACCGTTTTGGTTTCACTGCAGGCCAGGGATATGTGCTAGTTTCTAATTATGAGAAATGTGTCCTATTTCCAGCCCTCATCTCTACCTCCGAATACACCACAATACAACACGGTTTATTGTCCCTCTCCCTCCGCTCCACGTATGACAGATGACATCCGCAAATCCAACGAGAGAAAGGAGGGATGTGGTTGAGGAGGGGAAGGAGAGAAGCGACTAGTTGTCCTTCACGCACCCCCTTTTCGAACAGAGGTAGCCGCGCGCGCCCCGCTCCTTCCTCCTCCCCATACTCCTTCCAGACAAAAGCAATTATTTCTTGTAGAATGTAGTGTGGTTGTGCGCGTTTGTGGGAGAGACGGATAGAGGTAGGGTGTGTGAGATTGAAGGAGGGGAAAATAAGATGGTGTTGGAGGGGATGGGAGGATGAGGGGGGCCCTAACACCTCCAGCATCCCCCCATCCTCCTCCTCTCACCACTCTGTCCAACTCTTCTCTTTCCTTTATCTGCAAATGTCATCGGATGTCATCTGTCATATGTGGAGCTGACATCCAACCAAACAAACTCTGTGTCCTACCCAAAGCTGTACCCCAAATACCCAGTCCCATATGCACCTTACTAAAACGTTTATCTCGTTTTTTAAACATGGCATTACATTTGGGCACTTGATTGTTCAGTATTTACCTGCAAAAAACTTTTGCCAAAAAAATTATACAAATGCAAGTAGCCAGACAGACAGACACTAATTTCATACTTTGCAATTCATCTAAGAACTATACTGTGTATTGTTCTTGCTGTGGCAAACAGTAGTCGAGCCTCAGGGCTATACCCAACCATACTATACACCTGGTCCAAATACAAAGCTCCTCTCTCTGTAAGTCTTTGTGCCTCCCTTCTCTCTCTATGTGATAATGCCTAGGCAGGGAGGCTGCTCCAGACTTCCCCTCCCTAGTGGCCTCCATGGACCCCTGGAGCCCAGAGACAATACCCCTGGGGGGCCTCACCACCCCTGGGGGGCCTCACCATCCAATAACCCCTGCTGCTCTGGACCATTCTCACCAGGGGCCCGGACGGCCTGGGACAGATTGTCCACTGATGGGACTGGTACTTCGTCAAACAGAGAAAATAGAGGCTCTTCTCATCCCCTTTTTTAATGAAGAAGGAAAGGGGGACATCTAGTCAGTTGTACAACTGAATGCCTTCAACTGAAATGTGTCTTCCGCATTTAACCCAACTCTCTGAATCAGAGAGGTGTAGCAGGGGGCTGCCTTAATCAACATAATCTGCATAACAACAGATTTGTACCTTGTCAGCTCAGGGATTCGATCCAGCAACCTTTCGGTTACAGGCCCAACACTCCTACCCACCAGGCTACCTCTGAGATGGAGATGGAATGGAGTCATTGTCACTGTTATTATTCTGTACTGTTATGTTATTGCATGGTACTGTATAGTAATGGCTATATGGATGCCAATTTCAATATTGGGGATTACATTATTATTGGCCCCATAGTGGTAAAAACAGGATCTCAGATATATTTTATTTCATTACAATTGTATGACAATGTTATTACAAATACATAGATTTGATTGCTTAATTTGTGCAAAAATCTTACATTTTCTCTCCATTTAAATAGGCATTAATGGATAGAAATAAAATGCCCAGGCTGATTACAAGGTTGTTGTTTCTTAATAAATGTTGCATACTTTATTGTGTGTGATAACATGTTCTGATTAACGGTTAGTTCATCTGCCATTTTCTCTGTAGAACGATATATTGCTATTTATAATCAGGATTTTGATGACCTAAAAATAAATTAGATATTTTTAAACAATAAATCAAAGCTTCATCTATGCATTCAGGAAAAACAAATAACATCCAACAAAATTGACCTCAAATTCTATCAATCACCAATGACATTCATAGAATGCAGAATGTTCCTAATGATGTCATAATGGTATATCCTTCTTGCAATATCAGTATATTTAGTCATATTAACTTAGACATTATGGTTACACATTCAGCACATATAGTCTGGTCATCCTGCCCCATCTGTCCTTTAGTCTAGTATATTACTGGCCTCTTAGTAATAGCATGTTATTTTCATCTTCAAAGAAAGCAAGAAAAAACACTCTGGCAATTACGTCAGAAATAAGGAACAGAAAGCCGGGTGTGTAACTATGTACGAGCTGTGTGTGAGTGTGTACTGCATGTGTGCATAATGTGTGTGTTTGACTATGTATTTGTCTGTGTCTACTGTCCATGTGCATGCTATGTCATGGTTATTGTTAAATGGTGATGTCACACTGACAAATGAGCTGGTTGAATTCAATTCTCACTCATCAATAACACCCATGTCTCCAAATCAATATCAGGCAGCAGTTGTGTTACTGTCGCCGTCAGAGTGGTAACAAGGCCACATTACAATGAACAATACTCTCTCATTGTGACACTGCCTAGATTCAATCCAATACCACCTAGCATCAACCCAGACCTCTCACACCCTCTATCACTACACTGTCACTCCAATACCACCTAGCACCAACCCAGACCTCTCACATCCTCTATCACTACACTGTGTCACTACAATACCACCTAGCACCAACCCAGACCTCTCACATCCTCTATCACTACACTGTGTCACTCCAATACCAACTAGCATCAACCCAGACCTCTCACATCCTCTATCACTACACTGTCACTCCAATACCACCTAGCACCAACCCAGACCTCTCACACCCTCTATCACTACACTGTCACTCCAATACCACCTAGCACCAACCCAGACCTCTCACATCCTCTATCACTACACTGTGTCACTCCAATACCAACTAGCATCAACCCAGACCTCTCACATCCTCTATCACTACACTGTCACTCCAATACCACCTAGCACCAACCCAGACCTCTCACATCCTCTATCACTACACTGTCACTCCAATACCACCTAGCACCAACCCAGACCTCTCACATCCTCTATTACTACACTGTCACTCCAATACCACCTAGCACCAACCCAGACCTCTCACATCCTCTATCACTACACTGTCACTCCAATACCACCTAGCACCAACCCAGACCTCTCACATCCTCTATCACTACACTGTCACTACAATACCACCTAGCACCAACCCAGACCTCTCACATCCTCTATCACTACACTGTGTCACTCCAATACCACCTAGCACCAACCCAGACCTCTCACATCCTCTATCACTACACTGTGTCACTCCAATACCAACTAGCATCAACCCAGACCTCTCACATCCTCTATCACTACACTGTCACTCCAATACCACCTAGCACCAACACAGACCTCTCACATCCTCTATCACTACACTGTCACTCCAATACCACCTAGCACCAACCCAGACCTCTCACATCCTCTATCACTACACTGTCACTCCAATACCACCTAGCACCAACCCAGACCTCTCACATCCTCTATCACTACACTGTCACTCCAATACCACCTAGCACCAACCCAGACCTCTCACATCCTCTATCACTACACTGTCACTACAATACCACCTAGCACCAACCCAGACCTCTCACATCCTCTATCACTACACTGTGTCACTCCAATACCACCTAGCACCAACCCAGACCTCTCACATCCTCTATCACTACACTGTCACTCCAATACCACCTAGCACCAACCCAGACCTCTCACATCCTCTATCACTACACTGTCACTACAATACCACCTAGCACCAACCCAGACCTCTCACATCCTCTATCACTACACTGTGTCACTCCAATACCAACTAGCATCAACCCAGACCTCTCACACCCTCTATCACTACACTGTGTCACTCCAATACCACCTAGCACCAACCCAGACCTCTCACATCCTCTATCACTACACTGTCACTCCAATACCACCTAGCACCAACCCAGACCTCTCACATCCTCTATCACTACACTGTCACTCCAATACCACCTAGCACCAACCCAGACCTCTCACATCCTCTATCACTACACTGTCACTACAATACCACCTAGCACCAACCCAGACCTCTCACATCCTCTTTCACTACACTGTCACTACAATACCACCTAGCACCAACCCAGACCTCTCACATCCTCTATCACTACACTGTGTCACTCCAATACCACCTTGCACCAACCCAGACCTCTCACATCCTCTATCACTACACTGTCACTCCAATACCACCTAGCACCAACCCAGACCTCTCACATCCTCTATCACTACACTGTCACTACAATACCACCTAGCACCAACCCAGACCTCTCACATCCTCTATCACTACACTGTGTCACTCCAATACCAACTAGCATCAACCCAGACCCCTCACACCCTCTATCACTACACTGTGTCACTCCAATACCACCTAGCACCAACCCAGACCTCTCACATCCTCTATCACTACACTGTCACTCCAATACCACCTAGCACCAACCCAGACCTCTCACATCCTCTATCACTACACTGTGTCACTCCAATACCACCTAGCACCAACCCAGACCTCTCACACCCTCTATCACTACACTGTCACTCCAATACCACCTAGCACCAACCCAGACCTCTCACACCCTCTATCACTACACTGTGTAGGACATACACACACAAAATTAGGGGTTCAACAAGGGTTCTTCTAAGATCCTCAAAATTATTTGAAGAACCTTAGGGTTCTTGGCACTGAAAATGGCTCCCAAAAGGTTCTTCCAAGAACCCCATAGGAGTTGAGGTTCTTCAAGGAACCTCCTTAGTTTATGGGGGTTCTTGCAGGAACCTAACTACCCAATTTGAAAGAACAGCAGGTGCAGGCACTTAACTGAAAAATGTAAAGATCTCCTCAATTTAAGGTAAGGTTTGTCCCCTGTATGATCTAAATTGATATTGTTTTATGATGATACCATCTATCTTTTCGTATTTTTGCAAATCTTTCTAAAACAGAAAATGGACACAATTCAATGGATATCAATCAACAAAGAGGTGAGAATATGTAGGCTGTAAGAACATGTTGAAGGTTAGATGTATTGGGTGCAGATGACTGAACTGCTCACTTTTGTGTCTGTGTCTGCAGGTATGCAGACAAGGAGGCATACAAAGGTATGTCAATTGCTATTGGTACAGTATGTAATACAGATCACATGTACCATCCTCCTCCCTTACCTCTTCAATGAATATCCCATAGGCCTCTACATTATGGACAAGATATATGTATGAAAAACATGATCAAAACATGATCATTCACATTCACCACAAAAACCAAGGTATGAATTCTGTCATGTCATATTTTGTTAATCATCTGTATAATGACTTATTTTTGGATTCACAGACTTCACCCTCCCTACACCTCTGATGAATATAGCAGGAAACCTGTTCGATCACCATGCACTGCTAAATCATTCTGGCTATGGATTTATGGATTTATTTATTGTATTTCACCTTTATTTAACCAGGTAGGCAAGTTGAGAACAAGTTCTCATTTACAATTGCGACCTGACCAAGATAAAGCAAAGCAGTTCGACACACACAACAACACAGAGTTACACATGGAGTAAAACAAACATACAGTCAATAACACAGTAGAAAAATAAGTCTATATACAATGTGAACAAATGAGGTGAGATAAGGGAGGTAAAGGCAAAAAAGGCCATATAAATACAATATAGCAAGTAAAACACTGGAATGGTAGATTTGCAGTGGAAGAATGTGCAAAGTAGAGATATAAATAATGGGGTGCAAAGGAGCAAAATAAATAAATAAATACAGTAGGGGGAGAGGTAGATGTTTGGGCTAAATTATAGATGGGCAATGTACCGGTGCAGTAATCTGTGAGCTGCTCTGACAGCTGGTGCTTAAAGCTAATGAGGGAGATAAGTGTTTCCAGTTTCAGAGATTTTTGTAGTTCGTTCCAGTCATTGGCAGCAGAGAACTGGAAGGAGAGGTGGCCAAAGGAAGAATTGGTTTTGGGGGTGACCAGAAAGATATACCTGCTGGAGCGTGTGCTACAGGTGGGTGCTGCTATGGTGACCAGCGAGCTGAGATAAGGGGGGACTTTACCTAACAGGGTCTTGTAGATGACCTGGAGCCAGTGGGTTTGGCGACGAGTATGAAGCGAGGGCCAGCCAACGAGAGCGTACAGGTCGCAGTGGTGGGTAGTATAAGATGGTGAGGAAGCCATTTTTTTTAAATAACCAGGCATCCTCTACTGACGGGATGAGATCAATATCCTTCCAGTGTACCCCGGCCAGGTCGATTAGAAAGTCCTGCTCGCTGAAGTGTTTGACAGTGAGGAGTGGAGGTCGTTTGACCGCTGACCTATTACGGATGCAGGCAATGAGGCAGTGATCGCTGAGATCTTGGTTGAAAACAGCAGAGGTGTATGTAGAGGGCAAGTTGGTTAGGATGATATCTATGAGGGTGCCCGTGTTTAAGGCTTTGGGGTGGTACCTGGTTGGTTCATTGATAATTTGTGTGAGATTGAGGGCATCAAGTTTAGATTGTAGGATGGTTGGGGTGTTAAGCATGTTCCAGTTTAGGTCGCCTAGCAGCACGAGCTCTGAAGATAGATGGGGGACAATCAGTTCACATATGGTGTCCAGAGCACAGCTGGGGGCAGAGGGTGGTCTATAGCAGGCGGCAACGGTGAGAGACTTGTTTTTAGAGAGGTGGATTTTTAAAAGTAGAAGTTCAAATTGTTTGGGTACAGACCTGGATAGTAGGACAGAACTCTGCAGGCTATCTTTGCAGTAGATTGCAACACCAACCCCTTTGGCCGTTCTATCTTGTCTGAAAATGTTGTAGTTAGATTTCAGAATTTTTGGTGGTCTTCCTAAGCCAGGATTCAGAAACGGCTAGAACATCCGGGTTGGCAGAGTGTGCTAAAGCAGTGAATAAAACACACTTAGGGAGGAGGCTTCTAATGTTAACATGCATGAAACCAAGGCGATTACGGTTACAGAAGTCATCAAAAGAGAGCGCCTGGTGAATAGGAGTGGAGCTAGGCACTGCAGGGCCTGGATTCACCTCTACATCACCAGAGGAACAGAGGAGGAGTAGGATAAGGGTACGGCTAAAAGCTATGAGAATTGGTCGTCTAGAACGTCCGGAACAGAGAGTAAAAGGAGGTTTCTGGGGGCGATAAAATAGCTTCAAGGTATAATGTACAGACAAAGGTATGGTAGGATGTGAATACAGTGGAGGTAAACCTAGGTATTGAGTGATGATGAGAGAGATGTTGTCTCTAGAAACATTGAAACCAGGTGATGTCATCGCATGTGTGGGTGGTGGAACTGAAAGGTTGGATAAGGTATAATGAGTGTTCTGAAGTTGAGTTTTTGGAAAAGAAAATATATAAAAGATATGCGAAGAAAGATGTAAATATATATATATCCATGGGACACGACAAGACGAGGACAAAGGACGCCTGTCTGACTGCTATGCCATCTTGGTATGTACGGAGAATATGTATGTATGTACGGATACGGAGAACATCAACATCAATCAACACGCCAGAGGATATACCCATTGGACTTGGGGGCTGCTGGGAGTTTTCCTCATATTGAGATCTTTATTCTGCTTTGCCACTAAAATCATAATAAACACTGAGAACTAAACTATTGTTGTTATTGTTACACGTATTATTATTAATAATAATAACAGAGCAGGGGGGGGTACAATAACAGAGAGAAGATGCAAAATTCACACAAATCCATATGCTGACCTGATGTATAGATTTATCAAGATAAATTGGACATGATGGATGGTGTTATGTTGTGTGTGTGTGTGTGTGTGTAGGTGGAGTCCATGTGTTGATCTACAGTATCTAGCGTTAGTGTACTATGCAGATCTGAAGACACAAAGCAAACACGGGGAAATAAATAATGTGTGAGCATACAGCAGACTTACATACTCCATGTAGACACACACAAGCATGAAAGTACACACACACACACACACACACACACACACACACACACACACACACACACACACACACACACACACACACACACACACACACACACACACACACACACACACACACACACACCTGATCCCCATCTCTGTCTCCCCTCCTCCTTCTATAGTGAATAAGCAGCCAGTCCATCTTAAGACCTTGTTCTTCCTGTATTTCTTGTCTTTTTTTATTAGTTTTTATTAACTTTGCCTCCCCCTCTCTGTCAGCACTTTCAATAATCAATGCTGATATATTGCCAATATCCAGCCAAGTCCCCAGTGTCATCTTTCACTGAGGCTGCGTTATTGGGGGAGATTGGCCCAATAATAATGATATTTATTACAGATATTTATTATCTGGATCTTGACAGTACTGAGGGCCACACCCTGCTGCTGACTTACATACTCACACTTTCTCCTCTCTGACTCCACACACTCTCTCCTCTCTGACTCCACATACTCTCTTCTCTCTGACTCCACACACTCTCTCCTCTGACTCCACACACTCTCTCCTCTCTGACTCCACACTCTCCTCTCTGACTCCACACTCTCTCCTCTCTGACTCCACACTCTCCTCTCTGACTCAACACACACACTCCTCTCTGACTCCACACACACACACTCTCTCTCAGACTACACACACTCTCCTCTCTGACTCCATACACATTCTCCTCTCTGACTCCACACACACACACTCTCTCTCAGATTCTACACACACTCTACTCTCTGACTCCACACACACTCTCTCTCAGACTCTACACACTCTCTCCTCTCTGACTCCACACACTCTCTCCTCTCTGACTACACACACACACTCTCCTCTCTGACTCCACACACACTCTCTCTTCTCTGACTCCACACACACTCTCTCCTCTCTGACTCCACACACACACACTCTCCTCTCTGACTCCACACACACACTCTCCTCTCTGACTCCACACACACACTCTCCTCTCTGACTCCACACACTCTCTCCTCTCTGACTCCACACACTCTCTCCTCTCTGACTCCACACACTCTCCTCTCTGACTCCACAAACTCTCTCCTCTCTGACTCCACACACTCTTCTCTCTGACTCCACACATTCTCCTCTCTGACTCCACACACTCTCTCCTCACTGACTCCACACACTCTCCTCTCTGACTCCACACACACTCTCCTCTCTGACTCCACACACTCTCCTCTCTGACTCCACACACATTCTCCTCTCTGACTCCACACACACACACTCTCTCTCAGACTCTACACACACTCTCCTCTCTGACTCCACACACTCTCTCCTCTCTGACTCCACACACTCTCCTCTCTGACTCCACACACTCTTTCCTCTCTGACTCCACACACTCTCTCCTCTCTGACTCCACACACTCTCCTCTCTGACTCCACACACTCTCTCCTCTCTGACTCCATACACTCTCCTCTCTGACTCCACATACTCTCTCCTCTCTGACTCACACACTCTCTCCTCTCTGACTCCACACACACACTCTCTCTGACTCCACACACACACTCCTCTCTGACTCCACACACACTATCTCTCAGACTACACACACTCTCCTCTCTGACTCCACACACACTCTCCTCTCTGACTCCACACACTCTCCTCTCTGACTCCACACACTCTCCTCTCTGACTCCACACACACTCTCCTCTCTGACTCCACACACACACACTCTCTCTCAGACTCTACACACACTCTCCTCTCTGACTCCACACACTCTCCTCTCTGACTCCACACACGCTCTCCTCTCTGACTCCACACACTCTCTCCTCTCTGACTCCACACACTCTCCTCTCTGACTCCACACACTCTCTCCTCTCTGACTCCATACACTCTCCTCTCTGACTCACATACTCTCTCCTCTCTGACTCCACACACACACTCCTCTCTGACTCCACACACACACACACACACTCTCTCTCAGACTACACACACTCTCCTCTCTGACTCCACACATACTCTCCTCTCTGACTCCACACACTCTCCTCTCTGACTCCACACACATTCTCCTCTCTGACTCCACACACACTCTCCTCTCTGAATCCACAGACACACACTCTCTCTCAGACTCTACACACACTCTCCTCTCTGACTCCACACACACTCTCCTCTCTGACTCTACACACTCTCTCCTCTCTGACTCCACACACTCTCCTCTCTGACTCCACACACTCTCTCCTCTCTGACTCCACACACTCTCTCCTGTCTGACTCCACACACACTCTCTCCTCTCTGACTCCACACACTCTCCTCTCTAACTCCACACACTCTCCTCTCTGACTCCACACACACACTCCTCTCTGACTCCACACACACACACACACACTCTCTCTCAGACTACACACACTCTCCTCTCTGACTCCACACACACTCTCCTCTCTGACTCCACACACTCTCCTCTCTGACTCCACACACATTCTCCTCTCTGACTCCACACACACTCTCCTCTCTGAATCCACACACACACACTCTCTCTCAGACTCTACACACACTCTCCTCTCTGACTCCACACACTCTCCTCTCTGACTCCACACACGCTCTCCTCTCTGACTCCACACACTCTCTCCTCTCTGACTCCACACACTCTCCTCTCTGACTCCACACACTCTCTCCTCTCTGACTCCATACACTCTCCTCTCTGACTCCACATACTCTCTCCTCTCTGACTCCACACACACACTCCTCTCTGACTCCACACACACACACACACTCTCTCTCAGACTACACACACTCTCCTCTCTGACTCCACACACACTCTCCTCTCTGACTCCACACACTCTCCTCTCTGACTCCACACACATTCTCCTCTCTGACTCCACACACACTCTCCTCTCTGAATCCACAGACACACACTCTCTCTCAGACTCTACACACACTCTCCTCTCTGACTCCACACACACTCTCCTCTCTGACTCTACACACTCTCTCCTCTCTGACTCCACACACTCTCCTCTCTGACTCCACACACTCTCTCCTCTCTGACTCCACACACTCTCTCCTCTCTGACTCCACACACACTCTCTCCTCTCTGACTCCACACACTCTCCTCTCTAACTCCACACACTCTCCTCTCTGACTCCATACACATTCTCCTCTCTGACTCCACAATCTCCCTCCTCTCTGACTCCACACACTCTCTCCTCTCTGACTCCATACACTCTCCTCTCTGACTCCACATACTCTCTCCTCTCTGACTCCACACACTCTCTCCTCTCTGACTCCACACACACACTCTCCTCTCTGACTCCACACACACACTCCTCTCTGACTCCACACACACTATCTCTCAGACTACACACACTCTCCTCTCTGACTCCACACACTCTCCTCTCTGACTCCACACACTCTCCTCTCTGACTCCACACACTCTCCTCTCTGACTCCACACACATTCTCCTCTCTGACTCCACACACACTCTCCTCTCTGAATCCACAGACACACACTCTCTCTCAGACTCTACACACACTCTCCTCTCTGACTCCACACACACTCTCCTCTCTGACTCTACACACTCTCTCCTCTCTGACTCCACACACTCTCCTCTCTGACTCCACACACTCTCTCCTCTCTGACTCCACACACTCTCTCCTCTCTGACTCCACACACACTCTCTCCTCTCTGACTCCACACACTCTCCTCTCTGACTCCACACACTCTCCTCTCTGACTCCACACACACTCTCCTCTCTGACTCACACACACACACTCTCTCTCAGACTCTACACACACTCTCCTCTCTGACTCCACACACACTCTCCTCTCTGACTCACACACTCTCTCCTCTCTGACTCCACACACTCTCCTCTCTGACTCCACACACTCTCTCCTCTCTGACTCCACACACACTCTCTCCTCTCTGACTCCACACACTCTCCTCTCTAACTCCACACACTCTCCTCTCTGACTCCATACACATTCTCCTCTCTGACTCCACACTCTCCCTCCTCTCTGACTCCACACACATTCTCCTCTCTGACTCCACACACTCTCCTCTCTGACTCCACTCACATTCTCCTCTCTGACTCCACACACACACACTCTCTCTCAGACTCTACACACACTCTCTCTCTGACTCCACACACTCTCTCCTCTCTGACTCCACACACACACTCTCCTCTCTGACTCCACACACACACTCTCCTCTCTGACTCCACACACACACTCTCCTCTCTGACTCCACACACTCTCTGCTCTCTGACTCTACACACACTCTCCTCTCTGACTCACGCACTCTCTCTCTGACTTCACACATTCTCCTCTCTGACTCCACACACTCTCTCCTCACTGACTCCACACACTCTCCTCTCTGACTCCACACACTCTCTCCTCACTGACTCCACACACTCTCTCCTCTCTGACTCCACACACTCTCTCCTCTCTGACTCCACACACTCTCCTCTCTAACTCCACACACTCTCCTCTCTGACTCCATACACATTCTCCTCTCTGACTCCACACTCTCCCTCCTCTCTGACTCCACACACATTCTCCTCTCTGACTCCACACACTCTCCTCTCTGACTCCACTCACATTCTCCTCTCTGACTCCACACACACACACTCTCTCTCAGACTCTACACACACTCTCCTCTCTGACTCCACACACTCTCTCCTCTCTGACTCCACACACTCTCCTCTCTGACTCCACACACTCTCTCCTCACTGACTGCACACACACTCTCTCTCAGACTCTACACACACTCTCCTCTCTGACTCCATACACATTCTCCTCTCTGACTCCACACACTCTCCCTCCTCTCTGACTCACACACATTCTCCTCTCTGACTCCACACACACACTCTCTCTCAGACACAACACACTCTCTCCTCTCTGACTCACACACTCTCTCCTCTCTGTCTCCACACACACTCTCCTCTCTGACTCCACACTCTCCTCTCTGACTCCACACACACTCTCTCTCTGACTCCAAACTCTCTCCTCTCTGACTCCAGACACTCTCTCCTCTCTGACTCCACACACACACTCTCTCTCAGACACAACACACACTCTCTCTCTCTGACTCCACACACTCTCTCCTCTCTGACTCCACACACTCTCTCCTCTCTGACTCCACACACTCTCCTCTCTAACTCCACATACTCTCCTCTCTGACTCCATACACATTCTCCTCTCTGACTCCACACTCTCCCTCCTCTCTGACTCCACACACATTCTCCTCTCTGACTCCACACACTCTCTCTCTGACTCCACTCACATTCTCCTCTCTGACTCCCACACACACACTCTCTCTCAGACTCTACACACACTCTCCTCTCTGACTCCACACTCTCTCCTCTATGACTCCACACACACTCTCCTCTCTGACTCCCACACACACTCTCCTCTCTGACTCCACACACACACTCTCCTCTCTGACTCCACACACTCTCTGCTCTCTGACTCCACACACTCTCCTCTCTGACTCCACACACTCTCCTCTCTGACTCCACGCACTCTCCTCTCTGACTCCACGCACTCTCCTCTCTGACTCCACACACTCTCTCCTCACTGACTCCACACACTCTCCTCTCTGACTCCACACACTCTCTCCTCACTGACTGCACACACACTCTCTCAGACTCTACACACACTCTCCTCTCTGACTCCACGCACTCTCCTCTCTGACTCCATACACATTCTCCTCTCTGACTCCACACTCTCCCTCCTCTCTGACTCCACACATTCTCCTCTCTGACTCCACACACTCTCCTCTCTGACTCCACTCACATTCTCCTCTCTGACTCCACACACACACACTCTCTCTCAGACTCTACACACACTCTCCTCTCTGACTCCACACTCTCTCCTCTATGACTCCACACACACACTCTCCTCTCTGACTCCACACACACACTCTCCTCTCTGACTCCACACACACACTCTCTCTCTGACTCCACACACTCTCTGCTCTCTGACTCCACACACTCTCCTCTCTGACTCCACACACTCTCCTCTCTGACTCCACGCACTCTCCTCTCTGACTCCACGCACTCTCTCTCTGACTCCACACACTCTCCTCACTGACTCCACACATTCTCCTCTCTGACTCCACACACTCTCTCCTCACTGACTCCACACACTCTCTCCTCTCTGACTCCACACACTCTCTCCTCTCTGACTCCACACACTCTCCTCTCTAACTCCACACACTCTCCTCTCTGACTCCATACACATTCTCCTCTCTGACTCCACACTCTCCCTCCTCTCTGACTCCACACACATTCTCCTCTCTGACTCCACACACTCTCCTCTCTGACTCCACTCACATTCTCCTCTCTGACTCCACACACACACACTCTCTCTCAGACTCTACACACACTCTCCTCTCTGACTCCACACACTCTCTCCTCTCTGACTCACACACTCTCCTCTCTGACTCCACACTCTCTCCTCACTGACTGCACACACACTCTCTCTCAGACTCTACACACACTCTCCTCTCTGACTCCATACACATTCTCCTCTCTGACTCCACACTCTCCCTCCTCTCTGACTCCACACACATTCTCCTCTCTGACTCCACACACACACTCTCTCTCAGACACAACACACACTCTCTCCTCTCTGACTCCACACACTCTCTCCTCTCTGTCTCCACACACACACTCTCCTCTCTGACTCCACACTCTCCTCTCTGACTCCACACACACTCTCCTCTCTGACTCCAAACTCTCTCCTCTCTGACTCCAGACACTCTCTCCTCTCTGACTCCACACACACTCTCTCTCAGACACAACACACACTCTCTCCTCTCTGACTCCACACACTCTCTCCTCTCTGACTCCACACACTCTCTCCTCTCTGACTCCACACACTCTCCTCTCTAACTCCACACACTCTCCTCTCTGACTCCATACACATTCTCCTCTCTGACTCCACACTCTCCCTCCTCTCTGACTCCACACATTCTCCTCTCTGACTCACACACTCTCCTCTCTGACTCACTCACATTCTCCTCTCTGACTCCACACACACACACTCTCTCTCAGACTCTACACACACTCTCCTCTCTGACTCCACACACTCTCTCCTCTATGACTCCACACACACACTCTCCTCTCTGACTCCACACACACACTCTCCTCTCTGACTCCACACACACACTCTCCTCTCTGACTCCACACACTCTCTGCTCTCTGACTCCACACACTCTCCTCTCTGACTCCACACACTCTCCTCTCTGACTCCACGCACTCTCCTCTCTGACTCCACGCACTCTCCTCTCTGACTCCACACACTCTCCTCACTGACTCCACACACTCTCCTCTCTGACTCCACACACTCTCTCCTCACTGACTGCACACACACTCTCTCAGACTCTACACACACTCTCCTCTCTGACTCCACGCACTCTCCTCTCTGACTCCACACATTCTCCCCTCTGACTCCACACACTCTCTCCTCACTGACTCCACACACTCTCCTCTCTGACTCCACACACTCTCTCCTCACTGACTCCACACACTCTCTCCTCTCTGACTCCACACACTCTCTCCTCTCTAACTCCACACACTCTCCTCTCTGACTCCATACACATTCTCCTCTCTGACTCCACACTCTCCCTCCTCTCTGACTCCACACACATTCTCCTCTCTGACTCCACACACTCTCCTCTCTGACTCCACTCACATTCTCCTCTCTGACTCCACACACACACACTCTCTCTCAGACTCTACACACACTCTCCTCTCTGACTCCACACACTCTCTCCTCTCTGACTCCACGCACACACTCTCCTCTCTGACTCCACACACACACTCTCCTCTCTGACTCCACACACACTCTCCTCTCTGACTCCACACACTCTCCTCTCTGACTCCACACACTCTCCTCTCTGACTCCACACACTCTCCTCTCTGACTCCACACACACACACTCTCTCTCAGACTCTACACACACTCTCCTCTCTGATTCCACACACACTCTCCTCTCTGACTCCACACACTCTCTCCTCTCTGACTCCACACACTCTCCTCTCTGACTCCACACACTCTCCTCTCTGACTCCACACACTCTCTCCTCTCTGACTCCACACACACTCTCTCCTCTCTGACTCCACACTCTCCTCTCTAACTCCACACACTCTCCTCTCTGACTCCATACACATTCTCCTCTCTGACTCCACACTCTCCCTCCTATCTGACTCCACACACATTCTCCTCTCTGACTCCACACACTCTCCTCTCTGACTCCACTCACATTCTCCTCTCTGACTCCACACACTCTCTCCTCTCTGACTCCAGACACTCTCCTCTCTGACTCCACACTCTCCTCTCTGACTCCACACATTCTCCTCTCTGACTCCACACACTCTCCTCTCTGAATCCACAGACACACACTCTCTCTCAGACTCTACACACACTCTCCTCTCTGACTCCACACACACTCTCCTCTCTGACTCTACACACTCTCTCCTCTCTGACTCCACACACTCTCCTCTCTGACTCCACACACTCTCTCCTCTCTGACTCCACACACTCTCTCCTCTCTGACTCACACACACTCTCTCCTCTCTGACTCCACACACTCTCCTCTCTGACTCCACACACTTTCCTCTTTGACTCCACACACACTCTCCTCTCTGACTCCACACACACACTCTCTCTCAGACTCTACACACACTCTCCTCTCTGACTCCACACACACTCTCCTCTCTGACTCCACACACTCTCTCCTCTCTGACTCCACACACTCTCCTCTCTGACTCCACACACTCTCTCCTCTCTGACTCCACACACTCTCTCCTCTCTGACTCCACACACACTCTCTCCTCTCTGACTCCACACACTCTCCTCTCTAACTCCACACACTCTCCTCTCTGACTCCATACACATTCTCCTCTCTGACTCCACACTCTCCCTCCTCTCTGACTCCACACACATTCTCCTCTCTGACTCCACACACTCTCCTCTCTGACTCCACTCACATTCTCCTCTCTGACTCCACACACACACACTCTCTCTCAGACTCTACACACACTCTCCTCTCTGACTCCACACTCTCTCCTCTCTGACTCCACACACACACTCTCCTCTCTGACTCCACACACACACTCTCCTCTCTGACTCCACACACACACTCTCCTCTCTGACTCCACACACTCTCTGCTCTCTGACTCTACACACACTCTCCTCTCTGACTCCACGCACTCTCCTCTCTGACTTCACACATTCTCCTCTCTGACTCCACACACTCTCTCCTCACTGACTGCACACACACTCTCTCTCAGACTCTACACACCCTCTCCTCTCTGACTCCATACACATTCTCCTCTCTGACTCCACACACTCTCCCTCCTCTCTGACTCCACACACATTCTCCTCTCTGACTCCACACACACACTCTCTCTCAGACACAACACACACTCTCTCCTCTCTGACTCCACACACTCTCTCCTCTCTGTCTCCACACACACACTCTCCTCTCTGACTCCACACTCTCCTCTCTGACTCCACACACACTCTCCTCTCTGACTCCAAACTCTCTCCTCTCTGACTCCAGACACTCTCTCCTCTCTGACTCCACACACACACTCTCTCTCAGACACAACACACACTCTCTCCTCTCTGACTCCACACACTCTCTCCTCTCTGACTCCACACACTCTCTCCTCTCTGACTCCACACACTCTCCTCTCTAACTCCACACACTCTCCTCTCTGACTCCATACACATTCTCCTCTCTGACTCCACACTCTCCCTCCTCTCTGACTCCACACACATTCTCCTCTCTGACTCCACACACTCTCCTCTCTGACTCCACTCACATTCTCCTCTCTGACTCCACACACACACACTCTCTCTCAGACTCTACACACACTCTCCTCTCTGACTCCACACACTCTCTCCTCTATGACTCCACACACACACTCTCCTCTCTGACTCACACACACACTCTCCTCTCTGACTCCACACACACACTCTCCTCTCTGACTCCACACACTCTCTGCTCTCTGACTCCACACACTCTCCTCTCTGACTCCACACACTCTCCTCTCTGACTCCACGCACTCTCCTCTCTGACTCCACGCACTCTCCTCTCTGACTCCACACACTCTCTCCTCACTGACTCCACACACTCTCCTCTCTGACTCCACACACTCTCTCCTCACTGACTGCACACACACTCTCTCAGACTCTACACACACTCTCCTCTCTGACTCCACGCACTCTCCTCTCTGACTCCACACATTCTCCCCTCTGACTCCACACACTCTCTCCTCACTGACTCCACACACTCTCCTCTCTGACTCCACACACTCTCTCCTCACTGACTCCACACTCTCTCCTCTCTGACTCCACACACTCTCTCCTCTCTAACTCCACACACTCTCCTCTCTGACTCCATACACATTCTCCTCTCTGACTCCACACTCTCCCTCCTCTCTGACTCCACACACATTCTCCTCTCTGACTCCACACACTCTCTCTCTGACTCCACTCACATTCTCTCTCTGACTCCACACACACACACTCTCTCTCAGACTCTACACACACTCTCCTCTCTGACTCCACACACTCTCTCCTCTCTGACTCCACGCACACACTCTCCTCTCTGACTCACACACACACTCTCCTCTCTGACTCCACACACTCTCCTCTCTGACTCCACACACTCTCCTCTCTGACTCACACACTCTCCTCTCTGACTCCACACACTCTCCTCTCTGACTCCACACACACACACTCTCTCTCAGACTCTACACACACTCTCCTCTCTGACTCCACACACACTCTCTCTCTGACTCCACACACTCTCTCCTCTCTGACTCCACACACTCTCCTCTCTGACTCCACACACTCTCCTCTCTGACTCCACACACTCTCTCCTCTCTGACTCCACACACACTCTCTCCTCTCTGACTCCACACACTCTCCTCTCTAACTCCACACACTCTCCTCTCTGACTCCATACACATTCTCCTCTCTGACTCCACACTCTCCCTCCTCTCTGACTCCACACACATTCTCCTCTCTGACTCCACACACTCTCCTCTCTGACTCCACTCACATTCTCCTCTCTGACTCCACACACTCTCTCCTCTCTGACTCCAGACACTCTCCTCTCTGACTCCACACACTCTCTCCTCTCTGACTCCACACACTCTCCTCTCTAACTCCACACACTCTCCTCTCTGACTCCATACACATTCTCCTCTCTGACTCCACACTCTCCCTCCTCTCTGACTCCACACACATTCTCCTCTCTGACTCCACACACTCTCCTCTCTGACTCCACTCACATTCTCCTCTCTGACTCCACACACACACACTCTCTCTCAGACTCTACACACACTCTCCTCTCTGACTCCACACACTCTCTCCTCTCTGACTCCACACACACACTCTCCTCTCTGACTCCACACACACACTCTCCTCTCTGACTCCACACACACACTCTCCTCTCTGACTCCACACACTCTCTGCTCTCTGACTCCACACTCTCCTCTCTGACTCCACACACTCTCCTCTCTGACTCCACGCACTCTCTCTCTCTGACTCCACGCACTCTCCTCTCTGACTCCACACACTCTCTCCTCACTGACTCCACACACTCTCCTCTCTGACTCCACACACTCTCTCCTCACTGACTGCACACACACTCTCTCAGACTCTACACACACTCTCCTCTCTGACTCCACGCACTCTCCTCTCTGACTCCACACATTCTCCTCTCTGACTCCACACACTCTCTCCTCACTGACTCCACACACTCTCCTCTCTGACTCCACACACACTCTCCTCACTGACTCCACACACTCTCCTCTCTAACTCCACACACTCTCCTCTCTGACTCCATACACATTCTCCTCTCTGGCTCCACACTCTCCCTCCTCTCTGACTCCACACACATTCTCCTCTCTGACTCCACACACTCTCCTCTCTGACTCCACTCACATTCTCCTCTCTGACTCCACACACACACACTCTCTCTCAGACTCTACACACACACTCTCCTCTCTGACTCCACACACTCTCTCCTCTCTGACTCCACGCACACACTCTCCTCTCTGACTCCACACACACACTCTCCTCTCTGACTCCCACACACTCTCCTCTCTGACTCCACACACTCTCCTCTCTGACTCCACACACTCTCCTCTCTGACTCCACACACACTCTCCTCTCTGACTCCACACACACACACTCTCTCTCAGACTCTACACACACTCTCCTCTCTGACTCCACACACACTCTCCTCTCTGACTCCACACACTCTCTCCTCTCTGACTCCACACACTCTCCTCTCTGACTCCACACACTCTCTCCTCTCTGACTCCACACACTCTCTCCTCTCTGACTCCACACACACTCTCTCCTCTCTGACTCCACACACTCTCCTCTCTAACTCCACACACTCTCTCCTCTCTGACTCCACACACACTCTCTCCTCTCTGACTCCACACACTCTCCTCTCTAACTCCACACACTCTCCTCTCTGACTCCATACACATTCTCCTCTCTGACTCCACACTCTCCCTCCTCTCTGACTCCACACACATTCTCCTCTCTGACTCCACACACTCTCCTCTCTGACTCCACTCACATTCTCCTCTCTGACTCCACACACACACACTCTCTCTCAGACTCTACACACACTCTCCTCTCTGACTCCACGCACTCTCCTCTCTGACTCCACACACTCTCTCCTCACTGACTCCACACACTCTCCTCTCTGACTCCACACACTCTCCTCACTGACTGCACACACACTCTCTCAGACTCTACACACACTCTCCTCTCTGACTCCACGCACTCTCCTCTCTGACTCCACACATTCTCCTCTCTGACTCCACACACTCTCTCCTCACTGACTCCACACACTCTCCTCTCTGACTCCATACACATTCTCCTCTCTGACTCCACACTCTCCCTCCTCTCTGACTCCACACACATTCTCCTCTCTGACTCCACACACTCTCCTCTCTGACTCCACTCACATTCTCCTCTCTGACTCCACACACACACACTCTCTCTCAGACTCTACACACACTCTCCTCTCTGACTCCACACACTCTCTCCTCTCTGACTCCACGCACACACTCTCCTCTCTGACTCCACACACACACTCTCCTCTCTGACTCCACACACACTCTCCTCTCTGACTCCACACACTCTCCTCTCTGACTCCACACACTCTCCTCTCTGACTCCACACACACTCTCCTCTCTGACTCCACACACACACACTCTCTCTCAGACTCTACACACACTCTCCTCTCTGACTCACACACACTCTCCTCTCTGACTCCACACACTCTCTCCTCTCTGACTCCACACACTCTCCTCTCTGACTCCACACACTCTCTCCTCTCTGACTCCACACACTCTCTCCTCTCTGACTCCACACACTCTCTCCTCTCTGACTCCACACACTCTCCTCTCTAACTCCACACACTCTCCTCTCTGACTCCATACACATTCTCCTCTCTGACTCCACACTCTCCCTCCTCTCTGACTCCACCACACACATTCTCCTCTCTGACTCCACACACTCTCCTCTCTGACTCCACTCACATTCTCCTCTCTGACTCCACACACTCTCTCCTCTCTGACTCAGACACTCTCCTCTCTGACTCCACACACTCTCTCCTCTCTGACTCCACACACTCTCTCCTCTCTGACTCCACACACTCTCCTCTCTAACTCCACACACTCTCCTCTCTGACTCCATACACATTCTCCTCTCTGACTCCACACTCTCCCTCCTCTCTGACTCCACACACATTCTCCTCTCTGACTCCACACACTCTCCTCTCTGACTCCACTCACATTCTCCTCTCTGACTCCACACACACACACTCTCTCTCAGACTCTACACACACTCTCCTCTCTGACTCCACACACTCTCTCCTCTCTGACTCCACACACACACTCTCCTCTCTGACTCCACACACACACTCTCCTCTCTGACTCCACACACACACTCTCCTCTCTGACTCCACACACTCTCTGCTCTCTGACTCCACACACTCTCCTCTCTGACTCCACACACTCTCCTCTCTGACTCCACGCACTCTCCTCTCTGACTCCACGCACTCTCCTCTCTGACTCCACACACTCTCTCCTCACTGACTCCACACACTCTCCTCTCTGACTCCACACACTCTCTCCTCACTGACTCCACACACTCTCCTCTCTGACTCCATACACATTCTCCTCTCTGACTCCACACTCTCCCTCCTCTCTGACTCCACACACATTCTCCTCTCTGACTCCACACACTCTCCTCTCTGACTCCACTCACATTCTCCTCTCTGACTCACACACACACACTCTCTCTCAGACTCTACACACACTCTCCTCTCTGACTCCACACACTCTCTCCTCTCTGACTCCACGCACACACTCTCCTCTCTGACTCCACACACACACTCTCCTATCTGACTCCACACACACTCTCCTCTCTGACTCCACACACTCTCCTCTCTGACTCCACACACTCTCCTCTCTGACTCCACACACACTCTCCTCTCTGACTCCACACACACACACTCTCTCTCAGACTCTACACACACTCTCCTCTCTGACTCCACACACTCTCCTCTCTGACTCCACACACTCTCCTCTCTGACTCCACACACTCTCTCCTCTCTGACTCCACACACTCTCTCCTCTCTGACTCCACACACTCTCTCCTCTCTGACTCCACACACTCTCCTCTCTAACTCCACACACTCTCCTCTCTGACTCCATACACATTCTCCTCTCTGACTCCACACTCTCCCTCCTCTCTGACTCCACACACATTCTCCTCTCTGACTCCACACACTCTCCTCTCTGACTCCACTCACATTCTCCTCTCTGACTCCACACACTCTCTCCTCTCTGACTCCAGACACTCTCCTCTCTGACTCCACACACTCTCTCCTCTCTGACTCCACACACTCTCTCCTCTCTGACTCCACACACTCTCCTCTCTAACTCCACACACTCTCCTCTCTGACTCCATACACATTCTCCTCTCTGACTCCACACTCTCCCTCCTCTCTGACTCCACACACATTCTCCTCTCTGACTCCACACACTCTCCTCTCTGACTCCACTCACATTCTCCTCTCTGACTCCACACACACACACTCTCTCTCAGACTCTACACACACTCTCCTCTCTGACTCCACACTCTCTCCTCTCTGACTCCACACACACTCTCCTCTCTGACTCCACACACACACTCTCCTCTCTGACTCCACACACACACTCTCCTCTCTGACTCCACACACTCTCTGCTCTCTGACTCACACACTCTCCTCTCTGACTCCACACACTCTCCTCTCTGACTCCACGCACTCTCCTCTCTGACTCCACGCACTCTCCTCTCTGACTCCACACACTCTCTCCTCACTGACTCCACACACTCTCCTCTCTGACTCCACACACTCTCTCCTCACTGACTGCACACACACTCTCTCAGACTCTACACACACTCTCCTCTCTGACTCCACGCACTCTCCTCTCTGACTCCACACATTCTCCTCTCTGACTCCACACACTCTCTCCTCACTGACTCCACACACTCTCCTCTCTGACTCCACACACACTCTCCTCACTGACTCCACACACTCTCCCTCTCTAACTCCACACACTCTCCTCTCTGACTCCATACACATTCTCCTCTCTGGCTCCACACTCTCCCTCCTCTCTGACTCCACACACATTCTCCTCTCTGACTCCACACACTCTCCTCTCTGACTCCACTCACATTCTCCTCTCTGACTCCACACACACACACTCTCTCTCAGACTCTACACACACTCTCCTCTCTGACTCCACACACTCTCTCCTCTCTGACTCCACGCACACACTCTCCTCTCTGACTCCACACACACACTCTCCTCTCTGACTCCACACACACTCTCCTCTCTGACTCCACACACTCTCCTCTCTGACTCCACACACTCTCCTCTCTGACTCCACACACACTCTCCTCTCTGACTCCACACACACACACTCTCTCTCAGACTCTACACACACTCTCCTCTCTGACTCCACACACACTCTCCTCTCTGACTCCACACACTCTCTCCTCTCTGACTCCACACACTCTCCTCTCTGACTCCACACACTCTCTCCTCTCTGACTCCACACACTCTCTCCTCTCTGACTCCACACACACTCTCTCCTCTCTGACTCCACACACTCTCCTCTCTAACTCCACACACTCTCTCCTCTCTGACTCCACACACACTCTCTCCTCTCTGACTCCACACACTCTCCTCTCTAACTCCACACACTCTCCTCTCTGACTCCATACACATTCTCCTCTCTGACTCCACACTCTCCCTCCTCTCTGACTCCACACACATTCTCCTCTCTGACTCCACACACTCTCCTCTCTGACTCCACTCACATTCTCCTCTCTGACTCCACACACACACACTCTCTCTCAGACTCTACACACACTCTCCTCTCTGACTCCACGCACTCTCCTCTCTGACTCACACACTCTCTCCTCACTGACTCCACACACTCTCCTCTCTGACTCCACACACTCCTCACTGACTGCACACACACTCTCTCAGACTCTACACACACTCTCCTCTCTGACTCCACGCACTCTCCTCTCTGACTCCACACATTCTCCTCTCTGACTCCACACACTCTCTCCTCACTGACTCCACACACTCTCCTCTCTGACTCCACACACACTCTCCTCACTGACTCCACACACTCTCCTCTCTAACTCCACACACTCTCCTCTCTGACTCCATACACATTCTCCTCTCTGGCTCCACACTCTCCCTCCTCTCTGACTCCACACACATTCTCCTCTCTGACTCCACACACTCTCCTCTCTGACTCCACTCACATTCTCCTCTCTGACTCCACACACACACACTCTCTCTCAGACTCTACACACACTCTCCTCTCTGACTCCACACACTCTCTCCTCTCTGACTCCACGCACACACTCTCCTCTCTGACTCCACACACACACTCTCCTCTCTGACTCCACACACACTCTCCTCTCTGACTCCACACACTCTCCTCTCTGACTCCACACACTCTCCTCTCTGACTCACACACACTCTCCTCTCTGACTCCACACACACACACTCTCTCTCAGACTCTACACACACTCTCCTCTCTGACTCCACACACACTCTCCTCTCTGACTCCACACACTCTCTCCTCTCTGACTCCACACACTCTCCTCTCTGACTCCACACACTCTCTCCTCTCTGACTCCACACACTCTCTCCTCTCTGACTCCACACACACTCTCTCCTCTCTGACTCCACACACTCTCCTCTCTAACTCCACACACTCTCCTCTCTGACTCCACACACACTCTCCTCTCTGACTCCACACTCTCCTCTCTAACTCCACACACTCTCCTCTCTGACTCCATACACATTCTCCTCTCTGACTCCACACTCTCCCTCCTCTCTGACTCCACACACATTCTCCTCTCTGACTCCACACACTCTCCTCTCTGACTCCACTCACATTCTCCTCTCTGACTCCACACACACACACTCTCTCTCAGACTCTACACACACTCTCCTCTCTGACTCCACGCACTCTCCTCTCTGACTCCACACACTCTCTCCTCACTGACTCCACACACTCTCCTCTCTGACTCCACACACTCTCCTCACTGACTGCACACACACTCTCTCAGACTCTACACACACTCTCCTCTCTGACTCCACGCACTCTCCTCTCTGACTCCACACATTCTCCTCTCTGACTCCACACACTCTCTCCTCACTGACTCCACACACTCTCCTCTCTGACTCCACACACTCTCTCCTCTCTGACTCCACACACTCTCTCCTCTCTGACTCCACACACTCTCCTCTCTAACTCCACACACTCTCCTCTCTGACTCCATACACATTCTCCTCTCTGACTCCACACTCTCCCTCCTCTCTGACTCCACACACATTCTCCTCTCTGACTCCACACACTCTCCTCTCTGACTCCACTCACATTCTCCTCTCTGACTCACACACACACACTCTCTCTCAGACTCTACACACACTCTCCTCTCTGACTCCACACACTCTCTCCTCTCTGACTCCACACACTCTCCTCTCTGACTCCACACACTCTCTCCTCTCTGACTCCACACACTCTCTCCTCTCTGACTCACACACACTCTCTCCTCTCTGACTCCACACACTCTCCTCTCTAACTCCACACACTCTCTCCTCTCTGACTCCACACACACTCTCCTCTCTGACTCACACACTCTCCTCTCTAACTCCACACACTCTCCTCTCTGACTCCATACACATTCTCCTCTCTGACTCCACACTCTCCCTCCTCTCTGACTCCACACACATTCTCCTCTCTGACTCCACACTCTCCTCTCTGACTCCACTCACATTCTCCTCTCTGACTCCACACACACACACTCTCTCTCAGACTCTACACACACTCTCCTCTCTGACTCCACGCACTCTCCTCTCTGACTCCACACACTCTCTCCTCACTGACTCCACACACTCTCCTCTCTGACTCACACACTCTCCTCACTGACTGCACACACACTCTCTCAGACTCTACACACACTCTCCTCTCTGACTCCACGCACTCTCCTCTCTGACTCCACACATTCTCCTCTCTGACTCCACACACTCTCTCCTCACTGACTCCACACACTCTCCTCTCTGACTCCACACACTCTCTCCTCTCTGACTCCACACACTCTCTCCTCTCTGACTCCACACACTCTCCTCTCTAACTCCACACACTCTCCTCTCTGACTCCATACACATTCTCCTCTCTGACTCCACACTCTCCCTCCTCTCTGACTCCACACACATTCTCCTCTCTGACTCCACACACTCTCCTCTCTGACTCCACTCACATTCTCCTCTCTGACTCCACACACACACACTCTCTCTCAGACTCTACACACACTCTCCTCTCTGACTCCCACACTCTCTCCTCTCTGACTCCACGCACACACTCTCCTCTCTGACTCCACACACACACTCTCCTCTCTGACTCCACACACACTCTCCTCTCTGACTCCACACACTCTCCTCTCTGACTCCACACACTCTCCTCTCTGACTCCACACACACTCTCCTCTCTGACTCCACACACACACACTCTCTCTCAGACTCTACACACACTCTCCTCTCTGACTCCACACACACTCTCCTCTCTGACTCCACACACTCTCTCCTCTCTGACTCCACACACTCTCCTCTCTGACTCCACACACTCTCTCCTCTCTGACTCCACACACTCTCTCCTCTCTGACTCCACACACACTCTCTCCTCTCTGACTCCACACAATCTCCTCTCTAACTCCACACACTCTCTCCTCTCTGACTCCACACACACTCTCTCCTCTCTGACTCCACACACTCTCCTCTCTAACTCCACACACTCTCCTCTCTGACTCCATACACATTCTCCTCTCTGACTCCACACTCTCCCTCCTCTCTGACTCCACACACATTCTCCTCTCTGACTCCACACACTCTCCTCTCTGACTCCACTCACATTCTCCTCTCTGACTCCACACACACACACTCTCTCTCAGACTCTCACACACTCTCCTCTCTGACTCCACACACTCTCTCCTCTCTGACTCCACACACACACTCTCCTCTCTGACTCCACACACACACTCTCCTCTCTGACTCCACACACACACTCTCCTCTCTGACTCCACACACTCTCTGCTCTCTGACTCTACACACACTCTCCTCTCTGACTCCACGCACTCTCCTCTCTGACTCCACACATTCTCCTCTCTGACTCCACACACTCTCTCCTCACTGACTCACACACTCTCCTCTCTGACTCCACACACTCTCTCCTCACTGACTCCACACACTCTCTCCTCTCTGACTCCACACACTCTCTCCTCTCTGACTCCACACACTCTCCTCTCTAACTCCACACACTCTCCTCTCTGACTCCATACACATTCTCCTCTCTGACTCCACACACTCTCTCCTCTCTGACTCCACACACACACTCTCCTCTCTGACTCCACACACACACTCTCCTCTCTGACTCCACACACACACTCTCCTCTCTGACTCCACACACTCTCCTCTCTGACTCCACACACTCTCTCCTCTCTGACTCCACACACTCTCTCCTCTCTGACTCCACACACTCTCTCCTCTCTGACTCCACACACTCTCCTCTCTAACTCCACACACTCTCTCCTCTCTGACTCCACACACACTCTCTCCTCTCTGACTCCACACACTCTCCTCTCTAACTCCACACACTCTCCTCTCTGACTCCATACACATTCTCCTCTCTGAATCCATACTCTCCCTCCTCTCTGACTCCACACACATTCTCCTCTCTGACCACACTCTCCTCTCTGACTCCACTCACATTCTCCTCTCTGACTCCACACACACACTCTCTCTCTCAGACTCTACACACACTCTCCTCTCTGACTCCACACACTCTCTCCTCTCTGACTCCACACACACACTCTCATCTCTGACTCCACACACACACTCTCCTCTCTGACTCCACACACACACTCTCCTCTCTGACTCCACACACTCTCTGCTCTCTGACTCTACACACACTCTCCTCTCTGACTCCACGCACTCTCCTCTCTGACTCCACACATTCTCCTCTCTGACTCCACACACTCTCTCCTCACTGACTCCACACACTCTCCTCTCTGACTCCACACACTCTCTCCTCACTGACTCCACACACTCTCTCCTCTCTGACTCCACACACTCTCTCCTCTCTGACTCCACACACTCTCCTCTCTAACTCCACACACTCTCCTCTCTGACTCCATACACATTCTCCTCTCTGACTCCACACTCTCCCTCCTCTCTGACTCCACACACATTCTCCTCTCTGACTCCACTCACATTCTCCTCTCTGACTCCACACACACACACTCTCTCTCAGACTCTACACACACTCTCCTCTCTGACTCCAAACACTCTCTCCTCTCTGACTCCACACACTCTCCTCTCTGACTCCACACACTCTCTCCTCACTGACTGCACACACACTCTCTCTCAGACTCTACACACACTCTCCTCTCTGACTCCATACACATTCTCCTCTCTGACTCCACACACTCTCCCTCCTCTCTGACTCCACACACATTCTCCTCTCTGACTCCACACACACACTCTCTCTCAGACACAACACACACTCTCTCCTCTCTGACTCCATACACTCTCCTCTCTGACTCCAAACTCTCTCCTCTCTGACTCCAGACACTCTCCTCTCTGACTCCACACACTCTCTCCTCTCTGACTCCACACACTCTCTCCTCTCTGACTCCACACACTCTCCTCTCTAACTCCACACACTCTCCTCTCTGACTCCATACACATTCTCCTCTCTGACTCCACACTCTCCCTCCTCTCTGACTCCACACACATTCTCCTCTCTGACTCCACACTCTCCTCTCTGACTCCACTCACATTCTCCTCTCTGACTCCACACACACACACTCTCTCTCAGACTCTACACACACTCTCCTCTCTGACTCCACACACTCTCTCCTCTCTGACTCCACACACACACTCTCCTCTCTGACTCCACACACACACTCTCCTCTCTGACTCCACACACACACTCTCCTCTCTGACTCCACACACTCTCTGCTCTCTGACTCCACACACACACTCTCCTCTCTGACTCCACACACTCTCTGCTCTCTGACTGCACACACACTCTCTCTCAGACTCTACACACACTCTCCTCTCTGACTCCATACACATTCTCCTCTCTGACTCCACACACTCTCCCTCCTCTCTGACTCCACACACATTCTCCTCTCTGACTCCACACACACACTCTCTCTCAGACACAACACACACTCTCTCCTCTCTCACTCCATACACTCTCCTCTCTGACTCCAAACTCTCTCCTCTCTGACTCCAGACACTCTCCTCTCTGACTCACACACTCTCTCCTCTCTGACTCCACACACTCTCTCCTCTCTGACTCCACACACTCTCCTCTCTAACTCCACACACTCTCCTCTCTGACTCCATACACATTCTCCTCTCTGACTCCACACTCTCCCTCCTCTCTGACTCCACACACATTCTCCTCTCTGACTCCACACACTCTCCTCTCTGACTCCACTCACATTCTCCTCTCTGACTCCACACACACACACTCTCTCTCAGACTCTACACACACTCTCCTCTCTGACTCCACACACTCTCTCCTCTCTGACTCCACACACACACTCTCCTCTCTGACTCCACACACACACTCTCCTCTCTGACTCCACACACACACTCTCCTCTCTGACTCCACACACTCTCTGCTCTCTGACTCCACACACTCTCCTCTCTGACTCACACACTCTCCTCTCTGACTCCACGCACTCTCCTCTCTGACTCCACGCACTCTCCTCTCTGACTCCACACACTCTCTCCTCACTGACTCCACACACTCTCCTCTCTGACTCCACACACTCTCTCCTCACTGACTGCACACACACTCTCTCAGACTCTACACACACTCTCCTCTCTGACTCCACGCACTCTCCTCTCTGACTCCACACATTCTCCTCTCTGACTCCACACACTCTCTCCTCACTGACACCACACACTCTCCTCTCTGACTCCACACACTCTCTCCTCACTGACTCCACACACTCTCCTCTCTGACTCCACACACTCTCTCCTCTCTGACTCCACACACTCTCCTCTCTAACTCCACACACTCTCCTCTCTGACTCCATACACATTCTCCTCTCTGACTCCACACTCTCCCTCCTCTCTGACTCCACACACATTCTCCTCTCTGACTCCACACACTCTCCTCTCTGACTCCACTCACATTCTCCTCTCTGACTCCACACACACACACTCTCTCTCAGACTCTACACACACTCTCCTCTCTGACTCCACACACTCTCTCCTCTCTGACTCCACGCACTCTCCTCTCTGACTCCACACATTCTCCTCTCTGACTCCACACACTCTCTCCTCACTGACTCCACACACTCTCCTCTCTGACTCCACACACTCTCTCCTCACTGACTGCACACACACTCTCTCTCAGACTCTACACACACTCTCTTCTCTGACTCCATACACATTCTCCTCTCTGACTCCACACACTCTCCCTCCTCTCTGACTCCACACACATTCTCCTCTCTGACTCCACACACACACTCTCTCTCAGACACAACACACAATCTCTCCTCTCTGACTCAACACAATCTCTCCTCTCAGACTCCACACACACACTCTCCTCTCTGGGGCAAAGTTAGACAGAGAAGGCAGGGAGATATTAGTAGTTCACTAGCTGTTTCTATCCTAACCATATACAGAGGCATTTTTCTTTAACACTTCTATATTGGCCTATTTGGGACCAGCAGTTCATCTGTGTCGTTGGTCCTGGAAGCGATACACATTTGAACAACTAAAGGAAAGACAGAGAGAGGAACGGTGTACAATGAGACCTGGTCTGAGGACTTGAGGCTGAGGACTGTACATCTTGCCCAATTTGTCTCCCCCCTCCCCATACCCTAGGTCACCCAAACTCAAATCTCCAGTCCAAGGCCCCCAAAGCACCCCCCCTCCCATCTCCCCCAAACCCCCCTGGCCTGCTTGGCCCCCTGACGTTAATCCAGCCCAGCCCAGCGCCCCTCATCGTTTCAGTTATTGATTTCCTCTCCAGCGCCATGGTTACATGTCGCACCACGTCATTGGTCCAGGCTGCTGCTCCAGCCAGCCAGCCCCCCCCTAACCTAACCTATCCACACGGGAACCAGGGAATGGGAGAGGGAGGAGGAGGAGATGGGAGAGGAGAGGGCAGTGTTGTTGGACAAAATCGAGAGGGGGAGAGTGGGGAAAAAAGAGAGAGATGGGGAAAGAGAGGACACAAAATGGGTGAGAGACGAGGGGGAGAGAGGAGAGAGGAGGAGAGGGGGGGAGCCGTAATAAACACTGCAGTATTTCAGCAAAGCAACCAGCGTTTTACAGGGATGGAAACAATCAGAAGCAACAAAATAAAAAATCTGCCCCGGGTTGCAGGAGAAATTGTGGAAATTATCAGAATGCGACACTAGAGTTCAGGGCGACAGATTTGTCTTAGGAAATGTATAACTGCTTGTCTTGCAGTTGTATACACATAATTATAAACTGGCTGGTTTGAGCCCTGAATGCTGATTGGCTGAAAGACATGGTATATGAGACTGTATACCACAGGAATAATAAAACATGTATTTTTACTGTTCTAATTATATTTGTAACCAGTTTATAATAGCAATAAGGCATCTCAGGGATTTGTGGTATATGGCCAATATACCACAGCTAAGGGCTGTATCCAGGCACTCCACGTTGCGTCCTGCATAAGAACAGCCCTTAACCTTGGTACATCGGCCATATACTTCAAACCCCAGAGAGGCCTTATTTCTTAATTACTTAATTATATTACTATGAGTGTCTTTATTAGTGTGTTTGTGTTTTGAGGCTGTTAAAATGTGTGTGTGTGTTTGTGTGTGTGTGTGTGTGTGTGTGTGTGTGTGTGTGTGTGTGTGTGTGTGTGTGTGTGTGTGTGTGTGTGTGTGTGTGTGTGTGTGTGTGTGTGTGTGTGTGTGTGTGTGTGTGTGTGTTGTAATCTTGGCAGCAGAACAAACAGAAATCCTGTCACCATCACCACAATGTAAAAAGCAGCTACAGCATTCTACACACCTCTGATAATATAAATGCCATAAAGAAAGACTGACTCCATGCCATGAAGACAGACTGACTCCATACCAAAAAGACAGACTGACTCCATAAAGACAGAATGACTCCATAAAGATAGACTGACTCCATACCATAAAGACAGAATGACTCCATACCATAAAGACAGACTGACTCCATAAAGACAGAATGACTCCATACCATAAAGACAGACTGACTCCATAAAGACAGACTGACTCCATACCAAAAAGACAGACTGACTCCATAAAGACAGAATGACTCCATAAAGATAGACTGACTCCATACCATAAAGACAGACTGACTCCATGCCACAAAGACATACTGACTCCATGCCAAGAAGACATACTGACGCCATGCCATAAAGACAGACTGACTCCATGCCATAAAGACATACTGACTCCATGCCATAAAGACAGACTGACTCCATACCACAAAGACATACTGACTCAATAAAGACAGACTGACTCCGTGTCATAAAGACAGACTGACTCCGTGTCATAAAGACAGACTGACTCCATGCCACAAAGAAAGACTGACTCCATACCACAAAGACATACTGACTCCATACCACAAAGACATACTGACTCCATACCACAAAGACATACTGACTCCACACCACAAAGACATACTGACTCCATACCACAAAGACATACTGACTCCATACCACAAAGACATACTGACTCAATAAAGACATACTGACTCCATACCACAAAGACAGACTGACTCCATGCCACAAAGAAAGACTGACTCCATACCACAAAGACATACTGACTCCATACCACAAAGACATACTGACTCTATACCACAAAGGCATACTGACTCCATGCCATAAAGACAGACTGACTCCATAAAGACATACGGACTCCATACCACAAAGACATACTGACTCCATACCACAAAGAAAGACTGACTCCATGTCATAAAGACATACTGACTCCATACCATAAAGACAAACTGACTCCATGCCAAGAAGACATACTGACGCCATGCCATAAAGACAGACTGACTCCATGCCACAATAAAGACTGACTCCATGCCACAAAGAAAGACTGACTCCATGTCATAAAGACAGATTGATTCCATATAGACAGACAGACTCCATGTCATAAAGACATATTGATTCCATATAGACAGACAGACTCCATGCCAAGAAGACATACTGACTCCATGCCATAAAGACAGACTGACTCCATGCCATAAAGACAGACTGACTCCATACCACTAAGACAGACTGACTCCATACCACTAAGACATACTGACTCCATACCACAAAGACATACTGACTCCATACCACAAAGACATACTGACTCCATACCACAAAGACATACTGACTCAATAAAGACATACTGACTCCATACCACAAAGACAGACTGACTCCATGCCACAAAGAAAGACTGACTCCATACCACAAAGACATACTGACTCCGTGTCATAAAGACAGACTGACTCCATGCCACAAAGACATACTGACTCCACACCACAAAGACATACTGACTCCACACCACAAAGACATACTGACTCCATACCACAAAGACATACTGACTCCATACCACAAAGACAGACTGACTCCATGCCATGAATACAGACTGACTCCATGTCATAAAAACATACTGACTCCATGCCAAGAAGACATACTGACGCCATGCCATAAAGACAGACTGACTCCATGCCATGAATACAGACTGAATCCATGCCATAAAGACATACTGACTCAATAAAGGCATACTGACTCCATACCACAAAGACAGACTGACTCCATGCCACAAAGAAAGACTGACGCCATACCACAAAGACATACTGACTCCATACCACAAAGACAGACTGACTCCATACCAAAAAGACAGACTGACTCCATAAAGACAGAATGACTCCATAAAGATAGACTGACTCCATACCATAAAGACAGACTGACTCCATAAAGACAGAATGACTCCATACCATAAAGACAGACTGACTCCATAAAGACAGAATGACTCCATACCATAAAGACAGACTGACTCCATAAAGACAGAATGACTCCATAAAGATAGACTGACTCCATACCATAAAGACAGACTGACTCCATGCCACAAAGACATACTGACTCCATGCCAAGAAGACATACTGACGCCATGCCATAAAGACAGACTGACTCCATGCCATAAAGACATACTGACTCCATGCCATAAAGACAGACTGACTCCATACCACAAAGACATACTGACTCAATAAAGACAGACTGACTCCATGCCACAAAGACATACTGACTCCATGCCAAGAAGACATACTGACGCCATGCCATAAAGACATACTGACTCCATACCACAAAGACATACTGACTCCATACCACAAAGACATACTGACTCCATACCACAAAGACATACTGACTCCACACCACAAAGACATACTGACTCCATACCACAAAGACATACTGACTCCATACCACAAAGACATACTGACTCAATAAAGACATACTGACTCCATACCACAAAGACAGACTGACTCCATGCCACAAAGAAAGACTGACTCCATACCACAAAGACATACTGACTCCATACCACAAAGACATACTGACTCTATACCACAAAGGCATACTGACTCCATGCCATAAAGACAGACTGACTCCATAAAGACATACGGACTCCATACCACAAAGACATACTGACTCCATACCACAAAGAAAGACTGACTCCATGTCATAAAGACATACTGACTCCATACCATAAAGACAAACTGACTCCATGCCAAGAAGACATACTGACGCCATGCCATAAAGACAGACTGACTCCATGCCACAATAAAGACTGACTCCATGCCACAAAGAAAGACTGACTCCATGTCATAAAGACAGATTGATTCCATATAGACAGACAGACTCCATGTCATAAAGACATATTGATTCCATATAGACAGACAGACTCCATGCCAAGAAGACATACTGACTCCATGCCATAAAGACAGACTGACTCCATGCCATAAAGACAGACTGACTCCATACCACTAAGACAGACTGACTCCATACCACTAAGACATACTGACTCCATACCACAAAGACATACTGACTCCATACCACAAAGACATACTGACTCCATACCACAAAGACATACTGACTCAATAAAGACATACTGACTCCATACCACAAAGACAGACTGACTCCATGCCACAAAGAAAGACTGACTCCATACCACAAAGACATACTGACTCCGTGTCATAAAGACAGACTGACTCCATGCCACAAAGACATACTGACTCCACACCACAAAGACATACTGACTCCACACCACAAAGACATACTGACTCCATACCACAAAGACATACTGACTCCATACCACAAAGACAGACTGACTCCATGCCATGAATACAGACTGACTCCATGTCATAAAAACATACTGACTCCATGCCAAGAAGACATACTGACGCCATGCCATAAAGACAGACTGACTCCATGCCATGAATACAGACTGAATCCATGCCATAAAGACATACTGACTCAATAAAGGCATACTGACTCCATACCACAAAGACAGACTGACTCCATGCCACAAAGAAAGACTGACGCCATACCACAAAGACATACTGACTCCATACCACAAAGACAGACTGACTCCATACCAAAAGACAGACTGACTCCATAAAGACAGAATGACTCCATAAAGATAGACTGACTCCATACCATAAAGACAGACTGACTCCATAAAGACAGAATGACTCCATACCATAAAGACAGACTGACTCCATAAAGACAGAATGACTCCATACCATAAAGACAGACTGACTCCATAAAGACAGAATGACTCCATAAAGATAGACTGACTCCATACCATAAAGACAGACTGACTCCATGCCACAAAGACATACTGACTCCATGCCAAGAAGACATACTGACGCCATGCCATAAAGACAGACTGACTCCATGCCATAAAGACATACTGACTCCATGCCATAAAGACAGACTGACTCCATACCACAAAGACATACTGACTCAATAAAGACAGACTGACTCCATGCCACAAAGACATACTGACTCCATGCCAAGAAGACATACTGACGCCATGCCATAAAGACATACTGACTCCATACCACAAAGACATACTGACTCCATACCACAAAGACATACTGACTCCATACCACAAAGACATACTGACTCCACACCACAAAGACATACTGACTCCATACCACAAAGACATACTGACTCCATACCACAAAGACATACTGACTCAATAAAGACATACTGACTCCATACCACAAAGACAGACTGACTCCATGCCACAAAGAAAGACTGACTCCATACCACAAAGACATACTGACTCCATACCACAAAGACATACTGACTCTATACCACAAAGGCATACTGACTCCATGCCATAAAGACAGACTGACTCCATAAAGACATACGGACTCCATACCACAAAGACATACTGACTCCATACCACAAAGAAAGACTGACTCCATGTCATAAAGACATACTGACTCCATACCATAAAGACAAACTGACTCCATGCCAAGAAGACATACTGACGCCATGCCATAAAGACAGACTGACTCCATGCCACAATAAAGACTGACTCCATGCCACAAAGAAAGACTGACTCCATGTCATAAAGACAGATTGATTCCATATAGACAGACAGACTCCATGTCATAAAGACATATTGATTCCATATAGACAGACAGACTCCATGCCAAGAAGACATACTGACTCCATGCCATAAAGACAGACTGACTCCATGCCATAAAGACAGACTGACTCCATACCACTAAGACAGACTGACTCCATACCACTAAGACATACTGACTCCATACCACAAAGACATACTGACTCCATACCACAAAGACATACTGACTCCATACCACAAAGACATACTGACTCAATAAAGACATACTGACTCCATACCACAAAGACAGACTGACTCCATGCCACAAAGAAAGACTGACTCCATACCACAAAGACATACTGACTCCGTGTCATAAAGACAGACTGACTCCATGCCACAAAGACATACTGACTCCACACCACAAAGACATACTGACTCCACACCACAAAGACATACTGACTCCATACCACAAAGACATACTGACTCCATACCACAAAGACAGACTGACTCCATGCCATGAATACAGACTGACTCCATGTCATAAAAACATACTGACTCCATGCCAAGAAGACATACTGACGCCATGCCATAAAGACAGACTGACTCCATGCCATGAATACAGACTGAATCCATGCCATAAAGACATACTGACTCAATAAAGGCATACTGACTCCATACCACAAAGACAGACTGACTCCATGCCACAAAGAAAGACTGACGCCATACCACAAAGACATACTGACTCCATACCACAAAGACAGACTGACTCCATACCAAAAAGACAGACTGACTCCATAAAGACAGAATGACTCCATAAAGATAGACTGACTCCATACCATAAAGACAGACTGACTCCATAAAGACAGAATGACTCCATACCATAAAGACAGACTGACTCCATAAAGACAGAATGACTCCATACCATAAAGACAGACTGACTCCATAAAGACAGACTGACTCCATACCAAAAAGACAGACTGACTCCATAAAGACAGAATGACTCCATAAAGATAGACTGACTCCATACCATAAAGACAGACTGACTCCATGCCACAAAGACATACTGACTCCATGCCAAGAAGACATACTGACGCCATGCCATAAAGACAGACTGACTCCATGCCATAAAGACATACGGACTCCATGCCATAAAGACAGACTGACTCCATACCACAAAGACATACTGACTCAATAAAGACAGACTGACTCCGTGTCATAAAGACAGACTGACTCCGTGTCATAAAGACAGACTGACTCCATGCCACAAAGACATACTGACTCCATACCACAAAGACATACTGACTCCACACCACAAAGACATACTGACTCCACACCACAAAGACATACTGACTCCATACCACAAAGACATACTGACTCCATACCACAAAGACAGACTGACTCCATGCCATGAATACAGACTGACTCCATGTCATAAAAACATACTGACTCCATGCCAAGAAGACATACTGACGCCATGCCATAAAGACAGACTGACTCCATGCCATGAATACAGACTGAATCCATGCCATAAAGACAGACTGACTCCATGCCATAAAGACATACTGACTCCATGCCATAAAGACAGACTGACTCCATGCCATAAAGACAGACTGACTCCATGCCACAAAGACATACTGACTCCATGCCAAGAAGACATACTGACGCCATGCCATAAAGACAGGCTGACTCCATGCCATAAAGATATACTGACTCCATGCCATAAAGACAGAGTGACTCCATAACACAAAGACATACTGACTCCATGTCATAAAGACAGACTGACTCCATGCCACAAAGACATACTGACTCCATAAAGACATACTGACTCCATACCACAAAGACATACTGACTCCATACCACAAAGACATACTGACTCCATACCACAAAGACATACTGACTCAATACCACAAAGACAGACTGACTCCATGCCACAAAGAAAGACTGACTCCATACCACAAAGACATACTGACTCCATACCACAAAGACATACTGACTCCATACCACAAAGACATACTGACTCCATACCATAAAGACATACTGACTCCATACCACAAAGACATACTGACTCCATACCACAAAGACATACTGACTCCACACCACAAAGACATACTGACTCCACACCACAAAGACATACTGACTCCATACCACAAAGACATACTGACTCCATACCACAAAGACAGACTGACTCCATGCCATGAATACAGACTGACTCCATGTCATAAAAACATACTGACTCCATGCCAAGAAGACATACTGACGCCATGCCATAAAGACAGACTGACTCCATGCCATGAATACAGACTGAATCCATGCCATAAAGACAGACTGACTCCATGCCATAAAGACATACTGACTCCATGCCATAAAGACAGACTGACTCCATGCCATAAAGACAGACTGACTCCATGCCACAAAGACATACTGACTCCATGCCAAGAAGACATACTGACGCCATGCCATAAAGACAGGCTGACTCCATGCCATAAAGATATACTGACTCCATGCCATAAAGACAGAGTGACTCCATAACACAAAGACATACTGACTCCATGTCATAAAGACAGACTGACTCCATGCCACAAAGACATACTGACTCCATAAAGACATACTGACTCCATACCACAAAGACATACTGACTCCATACCACAAAGACAGACTGACTCCATACCACAAAGACATACTGACTCCATAAAGACAGACTGACTCCGTGTCATAAAGACAGACTGACTCCGTGTCATAAAGACAGACTGACTCCATGCCACAAAGAAAGACTGACTCCATGCCACAAAGACATACTGACTCCATAAAGACATACTGACTCCATACCACAAAGACATACTGACTCCATACCACAAAGACATACTGACTCCATACCACAAAGACATACTGACTCAATAAAGACAGACTGACTCCGTGTCATAAAGACAGACTGACTCCATGCCACAAAGAAAGACTGACTCCATGCCACAAAGACATACTGACTCCATAAAGACAGACTGACTCCGTGTCATAAAGACAGACTGACTCCGTGTCATAAAGACAGACTGACTCCATACCACAAAGACATACTGACTCCATGCCACAAAGAAAGACTGACTCCATGCCACAAAGACATACTGACTCCATAAAGACATACTGACTCCATACCACAAAGACATACTGACTCCATACCACAAAGACATACTGACTCCATACCACAAAGACATACTGACTCAATAAAGACAGACTGACTCCGTGTCATAAAGACATACTGACTCCATACCACAAAGACATACTGACTCCATACCACAAAGACATACTGACTCAATACCACAAAGACAGACTGACTCCATGCCACAAAGAAAGACTGACTCCATACCACAAAGACATACTGACTCCATACCACAAAGACATACTGACTCCATACCACAAAGACATACTGACTCCATGCCACAAAGACATACTGACTCCATACCACAAAGACATACTGACTCCACACCACAAAGACATACTGACTCCACACCACAAAGACATACTGACTCCATACCACAAAGACATACTGACTCCATACCACAAAGACAGACTGACTCCATGCCATGAATACAGACTGACTCCATGTCATAAAAACATACTGACTCCATGCCAAGAAGACATACTGACGCCATGCCATAAAGACAGACTGACTCCATGCCATGAATACAGACTGAATCCATGCCATAAAGACAGACTGACTCCATGCCATAAAGACATACTGACTCCATGCCATAAAGACAGACTGACTCCATGCCATAAAGACAGACTGACTCCATGCCACAAAGACATACTGACTCCATGCCAAGAAGACATACTGACGCCATGCCATAAAGACAGGCTGACTCCATGCCATAAAGATATACTGACTCCATGCCATAAAGACAGAGTGACTCCATAACACAAAGACATACTGACTCCATGTCATAAAGACAGACTGACTCCATGCCACAAAGACATACTGACTCCATAAAGACATACTGACTCCATACCACAAAGACATACTGACTCCATACCACAAAGACATACTGACTCCATACCACAAAGACATACTGACTCAATACCACAAAGACAGACTGACTCCATGCCACAAAGAAAGACTGACTCCATACCACAAAGACATACTGACTCCATACCACAAAGACATACTGACTCCATACCACAAAGACATACTGACTCCATACCATAAAGACATACTGACTCCATACCACAAAGACATACTGACTCCATACCACAAAGACATACTGACTCCACACCACAAAGACATACTGACTCCACACCACAAAGACATACTGACTCCATACCACAAAGACATACTGACTCCATACCACAAAGACAGACTGACTCCATGCCATGAATACAGACTGACTCCATGTCATAAAAACATACTGACTCCATGCCAAGAAGACATACTGACGCCATGCCATAAAGACAGACTGACTCCATGCCATGAATACAGACTGAATCCATGCCATAAAGACAGACTGACTCCATGCCATAAAGACATACTGACTCCATGCCATAAAGACAGACTGACTCCATGCCATAAAGACAGACTGACTCCATGCCACAAAGACATACTGACTCCATGCCAAGAAGACATACTGACGCCATGCCATAAAGACAGGCTGACTCCATGCCATAAAGATATACTGACTCCATGCCATAAAGACAGAGTGACTCCATAACACAAAGACATACTGACTCCATGTCATAAAGACAGACTGACTCCATGCCACAAAGACATACTGACTCCATAAAGACATACTGACTCCATACCACAAAGACATACTGACTCCATACCACAAAGACAGACTGACTCCATACCACAAAGACATACTGACTCCATAAAGACAGACTGACTCCGTGTCATAAAGACAGACTGACTCCGTGTCATAAAGACAGACTGACTCCATGCCACAAAGAAAGACTGACTCCATGCCACAAAGACATACTGACTCCATAAAGACATACTGACTCCATACCACAAAGACATACTGACTCCATACCACAAAGACATACTGACTCCATACCACAAAGACATACTGACTCAATAAAGACAGACTGACTCCGTGTCATAAAGACAGACTGACTCCATGCCACAAAGAAAGACTGACTCCATGCCACAAAGACATACTGACTCCATAAAGACAGACTGACTCCGTGTCATAAAGACAGACTGACTCCGTGTCATAAAGACAGACTGACTCCATACCACAAAGACATACTGACTCCATGCCACAAAGAAAGACTGACTCCATGCCACAAAGACATACTGACTCCATAAAGACATACTGACTCCATACCACAAAGACATACTGACTCCATACCACAAAGACATACTGACTCCATACCACAAAGACATACTGACTCAATAAAGACAGACTGACTCCGTGTCATAAAGACAGACTGACTCCATGCCACAAAGAAAGACTGACTCCATGCCACAAAGACATACTGACTCCATAAAGACAGACTGACTCCGTGTCATAAAGACAGACTGACTCCGTGTCATAAAGACAGACTGACTCCATACCACAAAGACATACTGACTCCATGCCAAGAAGACATACTGACTCCATGCCATAACGACAGACTGACTCCATAACACAAAGACAGACTGACTCCATGTCATAAAGACAGACTGACTCCATAAAGGCAGACTGACTCCATGCCACAAAGAAAGACTGACTCCATGCCATAAAGACAGATGGACTCCATACCACAAAGACAGACTGACTCCATAAAGACAGACTGACCCATTGCCATAAAGACAGACTGATTCCATATAGACAGACTGACTCCATGCCATAAAGACAGACTGACTCCATACCACAAAGACAGACTGACTCCATATAGACAGACTGAGTCCATGCCAAGAAGACATACTGACGCCATGCCATAAAGACAGACTGACTCCATGCCATAAAGACAGACTGACTCCATACCACAAAGAGAGACTGCTTCCATATCATACATGTTTTTCAGGTCCATGCAGGACAGACTTCACCATGTGAAAAGCAGCAAATTACTTTAGAAAAAGGTTACCACAATTTTCGTCTAGTACTGTAACTGTAGCTAAATAAAGAAACTATCAACTGAAGGATTTGTGCCCAGGTCCAAAAGCCAAGCAAATGTCACACACACACACGCAGACACACACACACGGAGACACACACACACGCAGACACACACACACACACGCACGCAGACACGCAGACACACACGCAGACACACACGCACGCAGACACACACGCACACACACGCAGACACACACACACACAAGCAGACACACACACACACACACACAGACACACACACACACACGCACACACAAGCAGACACACACACACACGCAGACACGCACACACACACACACACACATGCAGACACACACGCACACACACGCAGACACACACACACGCAGACACACACACACACGCGCACGCAGACACACACACGCAGACACACACGCACGCAGACACACACGCAGACACACACACACACACAAGCAGACACACACACACACACACGCAGACACACACACACACGCACACACAAGCAGACACACACACACACGCAGACACGCACACACACGCAGAGACACACACACACACACACACATGCAGACACACACGCACACACACGCAGACACACACACGCACACACCCACAGACACACACGCACGCACACGCAGACACACACACACGCAGACACACACACACACACACACACACACACACACACACACACGCAGACACACACACACACATACGCAGACAGACACACACGCACACACACGCAGACACACACACACGCACACGCAGACACACACACACACGCACACACACGCAGACACACACACATGCACACACACGCAGACGCACACACACGCAGACACACACACGCACACACACACACGCAGACACACGCAGACACACACACACATGCACACACACGCAGACACACACACATGCACACACACGCAGACACACATGCACACACACGCAGACACACACACACATGCACACACACGCAGACACACACACATGCACACACACGCAGACGCACACACACGCAGACACACACACGCACACACACACACATGCACACACACGCAGACACACACACATGCACACACACGCAGACACACACACACGCACACACACACACGCAGACACACACACGCAGACACACACACACGCAGACACACACACACACGCACACACACGCAGACACACACACACACACACACGCAGACACATACACACGCACACACGCAGACACACACACGCACACACACGCAGACACACACGCACACTTAGACGCACACACACGCACGCACACGCAGACACACACACACACGCAGACACACACACGCGCACACACACACACGCAGACACACACACGCAGACACACACATGCACACACACGCAGACACACACACACGCAGACACACACACACGCACACACACACACACATGCAGACACACACACACACGCAGACACACACACACACACGCACACACACGCACACACACACACACACGCAGACACAAACACACACGCAGACACACGCACACACACACACACACGCAGACACAAACACACACGCAGACACACACACACACACGCAGACACACACACACGCACACACACGCAGACACACACACACGCGCAGACACACACACGCAGACACACGCAGACACACACGCATACACACGCAGACACACACACACGCACACACACGCAGACACACACACGCAGGCACACACACACGCACACACACACACGCAGACACACACGCAGACACACACACACGCACACACTCGCAGACACACACACACGCACACACTCGCAGACACACACACGCACACACACACGCAGACACACACACACACTCGCAGACACACACACACACGCACACACTCACAGACACACACACACGCACACACTCGCAGACGCAGACACACACGCACACACTCGCGGACACACACACACATGCACACACACGCAGACACACGCAGACACACACACACACGCACACACTCGCAGACACACTCACGCACACACTCGCACACACACGCACACACTCGCGGACACACACACACTCGCAGACACACACACGCACACACTCGCAGACACACACGCACACACTCGCGGACACACACACACATGCACACACACGCAGACACACGCACACGGCTGATTAGTAGCACCACCTTCACTAACAATAACACAGTAATATCCATGTAATATAATCCATCTATCTATCTATCTATCTATCATATAGTTGTGCCCACCCATGAAATGTCGGTCTCTAGGTTAAATGGAATCTCTCTCATTCTCTCTCATTTGCCTCACATTCTCTCTCTCTGTTTCTCTCACTTTTAATGCACTGTAGTGTCTCTGGCCAGTGTGTTTACCTAACCCTTTCTCTCTCTCTTCCCCTCTCTCCTCTCTTCTTCACTCCCTCGTTCCCTCTGCGAGCAGCCAGGCTGTGTGTGAGTGAGTGTGTGGGAGATTTAGAGCGGGGATCAATAAGAAATGTAAAAATCAATGCACTTAGTGCCAGGAAATCAATGGGACTAATCGGGATGCCAATCAGCCCAGTCAAAACAATTAGGGGGAAGAAAAATGTTTAACATCCTCCTCTCTCTTGCTTACACACAGAGGCAGGAAGAGAGGGATGGGGATATCAGAGGCAGGAAGAGAGGGATGGGGATATCAGAGGCAGGAAGAGAGGGATGGGGATATCAGAGGCAGGAAGAGAGGGATGGAGGGAAGAGAGGGAGGGGGGTATCAGAGGCAGGAAGAGAGGGATGGAGGGAAGAGAGGGATGGGGATATCAGAGGCAGGAAGAGAGGGATGGAGGGAAGAGAGGGAGGGGGATATCAGAGGCAGGAAGAGAGGGATGGAGGGAAGAGATGGATGGAGGGAAGAGAGGGAGGGGGATATCAGAGGCAGGAAGAGAGGTATAGAGGGAAGAGAGGGATGGAGGGAAGAGAGGGAGGGGGATATCAGAGGCAGGAAGAGAGGTATAGAGGGAAGAGAGGGATGGAGGGAAGAGAGGGAGGGGGATATCAGAGGCAGGAAGAGGGGTATAGAGGGAAGAGAGGGATGGAGGGAAGAGAGGGAGGGGGATATCAGAGGCAGGAAGAGAGGTATAGATGGAAGAGAGGTATAGAGTGAAGAGAGGGATGGAGGGAAGAGAGGTATAGAGGGAAGAGAGGTATAGAGGGAAGAGAGGGATGGAGGGAAGAGAGGGAGGGGGATATCAGAGGCAGGAAGAGAGGGATGGAGGGAAGAGAGGGATGGAAGGAAGAGAGGGATGGAGGGAAGAGAGGGATGGAGGGAAGAGAGGGATGGAGGGAAGAGAGGGATGGAGGGAAGAGAGGGAGGGGGGATATCAGAGGCAGGAAGAGAGGGATGGAGGGAAGAGAGGGATGGAGGGAAGAGAGGGATGGAGGGAAGAGAGGGATGGAGGGAAGAGATGGATGGAGGGAAGAGAGGGATGGAAGGAAGAGAGGGATGGAGGGAAGAGAGGGATGGAGGGAAGAGAGGGATGGGGAGAAGAGAGGGATGAGATGAAGTGATAGATGGGAAGGAAGGGATCAGGAGGGAGAGCCCCAAGCTTAGTCTGGGGGAAGAGAGGAGAGAGGGATGGGTGGTGCGAGGCTGGGAGGAATGAGGGATGGGTGGAGCGAGGCTGGGAGGAGTGAGGGATGGGAATGGAAACAGGGAACAGATGAGGTGGTCACACTAAAGACAACTGGGTTCTGGCATGCATCAAGTATCAGTCTTTGACCATGAATTCATGTTAAATGTATCTTCTTGGCTTTTTCTAATTCTAGTGTAATTCTAGAGGAAACCAAACAATAAAAATATGATCATAAAAGCTGATGCTTTTATCCAAATCAAATATCCAGATTACTGTATGTGGTCAATGTCAGACACAAACCCACAACTGTGGTGTAGTCAGAACCAAGCACAGTGCTCCACAGTGTCATCAATGAGATCATTCTCTTATCAAATGGTTTGATTCCTAAATGAGATCACAACCTGATCCCCCAAGTCATCAAATACAGTCAGAGTGGAGGAAGGCAACAACACACACGACTGGTTGGATTCTGACATACAGACAATTCTGACCTTCATTCAGTTGAGTCAATCTTCCAGGAAATCCAGATATTCCCACTGTCTTTAATCCAACACAACAACACACTGAACCCCATGACAAGATCCACCAACAACACCTGACTCACCTCTAAAAACAACCAACTCTTTACAAATCTGGAAGATCCAACCAAGAAACTCTACCTCACTGAACCATCCAATCAGATTGAGTGTTTTTCAGGCCAGACACCCAATAAGGAGGCAGGAATTGAGCGAGGAGACGTTGATGGGGGGGTGGGGGGTAATTTGGGGTCAATCAATAGAGCTGGCCTCCCTCTATCTTGTGGCTGCTCACCGTGCTAAAATCAATAGGAAAGCCAATAGTTCCCAGGCTGGGTCTAGATTAGTGAGCACACAACTAATCAGGCAGTCTGTGAAACTGACACCACGGCTATTAACCTATTGATACGCCAGGAGACACCAGTTGAAAATACACAGATGTGCCAACACTGACACACGCATTCCACCACAGATTGACATTCTGTCAGACTCTGACTCCCTGTAAGAGAACTTCATACTACTGTTTAGTTTAAAGTGGCACTCCAGTCTCCTTTTCAGCTCCTTTAACACCTGATCTTCTTATTAACAAAAGGCACATCTCAATAGGTGGTCCAGGTAAGTAATGACATGGTACAAGTGTGGGGGGGGGCTTTACTCTCTTGTTCTCTATTGCTCCTCTATTACTCCTCAAGAAAGGGGGAGGCTGATGACATCAGAGGGCTTCATCATTTACATTTACATTTAAGTAATTTAGCAGACGCTCTTATCCAGAGCGACTTACAAATTGGTGCGTTCACCTTAAGACATCCAGTGGAACAGCCACTTTACAATAGTGCATCTAAATCTTTTAAGGGGGGGGGGGTGAGAAGGATTACTTTATCCTATCCTAGGTATTCCTGAAAGAGGTGGGGTTTCAGGTGTCTCCGGAAGGTGGAGTTTCATCAGACAAGCTCCTCGAATGGCCTAATGCATAAAGTTACCACTTTCTTAGCTCAACACTATTTTCACCCCGAGGTGAGTGTACATTTCTGTATTTACACGTGATATATTGTTTTTCAACAAGAAAAGTTCCAAAATAGCTGGAGTGCATCTTTAATACAGGTCCCATGTGGCTCAGCTGGTAGAGCTTGGTGTTTACACCCCCCCCCACCACACACACACACACACACAGCTGTCCTCATTGTCTCTCTAGTCAGAAACAGGATAGCTTGGATGTTACCTCTGGAGCTAGACCGCAGGGTCAGAGAGGGGTCAGAAAAGGGACTCAAAATGGCTGTGAGGAGATGTCAGTTTCACTCAAAAGCAGGTGTCTCCGATTGGTGCACTGCTCTGCATTAGTGAGAGTGGACTGTAAATGTCTTCTCATAAATAGATATCCATGGGTTATATTTCTATGGTGGTAACTCTATAAATGGTAATTCACATAGACTACTTTTACCATTTAAATAATTATTTAGACAATAATTATGTAATTGTCATTGACCATCATACCACATTGACCTATATTTTAATCAAACTGATAGAAATGATGGTCATGACATACAAATTGCTCTGCAAAACTGGAAAAATAGCATGTTTCAAATTTGTTACTACTGCGTTATTCCGTCTTCAGCCAAAACTAGCCACAGTCTTCTCAAGTAACAAAACATTATGTACCTGTTTCTTTAGGGCTGCACCACACAAGGATCATTTGTCAAAAAGCCGGACTAGCTTTCATCCTTTACTTTTGAAAGCCCTGTTGTTTTTATAGATTGCCTCTCCTTCCTCTGTTCCTCTTCCTCTCCTCCCTCTCCTTCCTCTCCTCCCTCTCCTCCCTCTGTCTCTCTCTCTCTCCCTCTCTCCCCCCTCTCTCTCCCTCTCCCCCCCTCTCTCTCTCTCTCTCTCTCTCTCCCTCCCCCCTCTCTCTCTCTCTCTCTCTCTCTCTCTCTCTCTCTCTCTCCCTCCCCCCCTCTCTCTCTCCCTCTCCCCCTCTCTCTCTCTCTCTCTCTCTCTCTCTCCCTCTCTCTCTCTCTCCTCTCTCTCTCCCTCTCTCTCTCTCCTCTCTGTCATGTTTTAGTTTTCATATGTTGCTTTTGTTCTCTTCCTCATTTTCCCCTTGTGTAAAAAATGAAAGGCTGAGAACAGGAAGAGTTACAACAAACACAGCAGCTAGCCGCAGTACATCAGTGGGATCGCTCTGACAGACAGTTACAGGCTACATCTAACAGCACAGCCCAAAATCAAACTCATATACATGATATTTAAAACGCTCAATATTAATCAGCATTAAATTAAAAAAGCTCAATCATATTCATATGCATGGTATTCAAAGGGCTAGTCATCTCCAGATAAACAGGGTTAATTTGTGAATGAGTTTCAATGTACTGCATTAAATACATCCTACAAATCATATCTTCAAAGCTAAGTAGGATTCATGCATGTTTGGAAATAGATTTTCTACAGATCCGTCAAATCATAAGGATATTCATGATAAAGACAAAACATAAATCATTTTAAAACATGATATCTCCAAAACGCAATAGGATCTGTGCATTTGTGTCTGTAATTTGATAATCATCCATACACATTGCTCTGTGACAGCTCAGCCAAAGCAGCCAACAGAACTTTCTCTCTCTTTCTTTCCGACATCCTTTTCACCAATCCCTTTTCACACGTTTAACACACAGGGAAAATGAAAGTGAGAGGCGTATGAATTGAACTGGATTTATTTTCCAGTCAGATATACTTCCATGGTGTTGTCTATCCAGCATAGGTCCATCATGGACAGCATGCAGCCAGGGTATAACAAACATGATTCTGTTTTACAGCCTAATCATAACCCTTCCCTCTCCGCTGCCATGGCTATGATGGGGAAGGAGACGTCAGGGGGAAGGGAAGAAGGAGAGAGAGAGAAAGGAGACAGGCAGGGGAGAGAGGGAGAGGGAGAAATGGTGCGGAGGCAGAGAAATGGAGAGAAAGAGAGAGATGGAAAAAGGGCCTACTGAGAGGAAGGGTAGAGTAGTCTGGATGCATTGGTTCCGTATAACAGACCTATTTCAGTCTGACAGACACATGTTGCCATTATAAGGAAACAGAATCCACATTTCTCACATTAGGTCCAGTATCTGCACCATACAAAGTAGGAGGATATGGGGAAATGATCCAGACTCAGTATTTGGCTCTCTCTCATCCCTCTCAGAGATATTTTCCCCTTAAGCGTCTTTCTCCGAAGCTCTTTCGTCTCGAGTCTTTCATTGCTTTGCTTTACACAATGAAATGCTGCACTATTGAAATCACTGACAGGTTTTAAAAACAACATTCCATTTGATATGATAACAGACTGACAGAGCCACGGATCCACCGAATCAATTTAAAAAGAGCTGAGGTATATGTTTAAATACAGTGTATTGGCACTAACCATAACCATAACCCTAACCATAACCCTAACCCTAACCCTAACCATAACCCTAACCCTTTTGAAGTGGCCATTTAGAAGAGTATAGATATTTAATCCCAATGATACATATCTTACGTTCACATAATTGATTATATAAAGGTAAGAACACTGTAATATCAATAGTTACGTATCGTTGTACCACAACAGAATCCAAACACAATAGAAAGAAACACTGGCCAACTGGAGAGACTGACGACTGCAGCCAAATCACAGAAAATGGAACACATCCTACAAAATGGCTGCAGAGTCTAAAATGGGTGTGAGCTCGATATTGCCAGGCCAAGATAAGAACACTCTCCCCTAGCAGGTACACTGAAGAGAATGAGGTTCAGACTGTGGTAACAAACTCTATAATCATTTATAAATGTTATAATTGGTATGATTTAATTCACTTAAATAGCAACAGTCAATGGTGATGGTGGCAATTTGTCACAGCCTAACAGAGTAATATGAACTACACATGGAGAAACAGAAGAATACGAGAGGTAAGCAGCAGATGAGAAGAGACCAAAACAGTATGGATGGATGATGACAAAGAAGAAAATTAAAGACTGAAAGGAGTAGACAGTAGAAGAGAGAGAGAAAGAAAAATAAAGAAATATGTTTAAAAAAATAGACGAATTAGTTTAGTACAGCAACATTAACTGCTGCTACACTACTAGTACAACTACCACACAAAAAAACATCATAATAACATATATGCAGTACTTGTACTATCCAATCATCAGCATCACTATATCTGAAGTGTTTAAAAGGGGTTATACTGAGAGGTGGCATGTTTGGGAGTGATAGAGGAGGAGTAGAGAGAGGTAGAATCAGAACAATTGAGAGAGGGGTGGTGAGAGAGATATATTTGGGATTAAGGAACAAGTGCGTGGAAAAGGACGAGGATTAGGGGAGTGGGAGAGAAAAGGACAAAGTGAGAGGAGGAGTGAAGGAAGAGACAGACAAAGAGCTTTGACAGAGAGGGCAGGGATAAAAATAGGTATTTTTCTGCTTCATCTATTTTCCTTCATCTCCTCTGCGCTGCTCCCTACCTCTTTACTCCCTTCTCTGTCTAACTGGGAAGATCGTTAGGAAACCTAAACGAGCCAGACCACCTGCTCTCTACTGCCACTCACAGGTCAGAGGCCGGTACTGTACTTTGTAATGACCGAGGGACCATTGGACCGTTTCTCACACAGTGTAACCATCCATCCAGCAGAAGACAATGAGGTTAGGAGACTGGACTGGGGCTGGGGTTGGAGGAAGGGCATATTGAACCCAGGGCTTGAGCAAGGGACGGGACTTGGTGGAGTTGCGTGGAGATAAGACTATTATTTCATGGTCATTATGGTCTAAGGCAGTGACACTGAGATCTCTCAGGATTGTGACTGCGGGATAGAAGGCAGAATCTGGCGGTTGTGACTGTGGGATTAGAAGGCATAATCTGGTGGTTGTGACTGTGGGATTAGAAGACAGAATCTGGTGGTTGTGACTGTGGGATGAGAAGGCCGGATCAGGGGGTTGTGACTGTGGTATTAGAAGGCAGAATCTGGCGGTTGTGACTGTGGGATTAGAAGACAGAATCTGGCGGTTGTGACTGTGGTATTAGAAGGCAGAATCTGGCGGTTGTGACTGTGGGATTAGAAGACAGAATCTGGCGGTTGTGACTGTGGGATGAGAAGGCAGGATCAGGGGGTTGTGACTGTGGGATAAGAAGGCAGGATCAGGGGTTTGTGGCTGTGGGATTAGAAAGCAGGATCCGGGGGTTATGTGTAAAGAGAACATCTTCTCAATCCACTTCCTCATATTTTCACTATATAATTCACTACACTGTGTGTGTGTGTGTGTGTGTGTGTGTGTGTGTGTGTGTGTGTGTGTGTGTGTGTGTGTGTGTGTCCAGGCTAGATAACACACATTTTCTGCTGCTGCTGGGGGTAGCAGTGGGAAGGGGAGCAGGGTCAGAATCCAGGGTCAGGTGTTAATTCACTGCATCTAGCAGCAGGAGCAGGAGGGACCACATCCAGACCAGACCGCTGCTGGAACATACATGGACAAACCAAGTTATATTCAATGATCATCCCTGTGGGTGGATTTGTCTGTCTCTCTCTCTCACCTCTCCCCTTCAACTCCCCATCTCGCTTCTTCCTCCCTCTCTCGCCACCTTTCAGTCCCTAACTCACTCCTTCTTCCCCTCTCTCCTCTTTCCTTCCCCTGTCCGTCTCTCCTTCCCGGTTGTCCTCTCTCTCCTCCCCCACCCCAGTTTAAATGCAGAGGTCACTCTGTCTTCCAGGGTCCTGTCTGTCTGGGATGATCCTGAACTCTGACCCCAGGCTTGATCATATTCTAACCACACACAGACCACAGACACACTCACAGAAAGGGCATGTGTGTCCTCACAAGAGTCCGTTTCACTGTGGTCATTGTTGATCAATTTATCACTTCTTTCCTGTCACTTACTGAAAACCTATTGGCAGATAAAGCTCGTTTGGCAAGAAAGTCAACGCTTTTGCCAATGTGAACATTTCGGGTGATTACAAGGATATATCAAGCCAATCAAGCCAATCGATCGAGCAATGATCGTGATTGAGTTATGAATTTGCTAGGAATCGGATACTATTCAATAGCCACTGACGCTGGAGGGTTCATGACATTTCTATCATGTGGTGTGGAGTAGAAAAATAACAAGCGATATCTTAAACAACCGCAGCATCAAATTATCACAAAAACAAAAGCTCCACGAGCATACATTAGCATATATTACAATAGGCATATAGCTTTACATTCCCCCCAAAACATGTGCGTAATATTTCCACTGTCATTCATTCATCCACTTTACCTATTTAATATTTCCCGAAAAATATTTCCAACTAAAAACAACGATAGCCTACTGACTAGGGTATGTAGCAGCTTTTATAAAGGCACAACTTCTAAAATATATATATGCCTCTCTAAATAGGCCTACTGCAGTAAAATATGGGCTCTATGTTAAATACAATCCAACAAAACGAATTGATTTAACCCATGTTATATTGCATTTTTAAGTCGAACAATGTGGAGAAGTATGGTGGAAAAAAAACGTATAGCAAAATGGCACATATCCCGAAATACGGTCCCTTCTTGTCGCAGAAAGGCAGCAACGTGCAATTGCAATTTTTCCGCTTTAATTGAGGGACTGGCCAAGCGGCCTTTGACCCGCGGGTCATTACTGCATTGTGCTCCGGGCCGCGGAGAGACCCAACACCATTTGGGGGGAGAATCGTGCGCAGAAAATCGATTCATTTTAAACGGCCTGTGGTGCTGACAATGATTGGAACTATAACGAAAAATCTATAGACAATGTATCCTCGTTTTATAAGGTATCTTAGCCTATGACTTGTAAAGTTGAGACACTGAAAATTGTGAGTATTTGTGAAGTACACCTGCCAACTGAGCTCTAACAAGGTCCCAAGAAACGATTTAGGACTTGGTTTCAGATATTAGGCACATTGCATAGCCCAATCCTTTTAGGCTACTCACCAACCATAACCACCATTTTAGATACATTTAGGGTTTCGTTTAGCAACATCAAATATAACTTATGACTATACAATTGAAAGACCGTTTTAAAAACATGTGTAACCTCTAACACAACAGGCTACGTTTACCCTATACTTGGATAGGTAGCCGAAGTATTCTCTGACAGACAGTAAGCCTAGAGAACATATTTACAAAAGAACAGGACAAGGAAAATAGATTAACAACAGTTTGTTTCACAACAGTTTGATTGAATATTTCATGTCGTATGGGATGTATAGCGAAGTAGACTTGTAGGCTACACAGTTTTTGGTTATTGTAATTATAATATCGTAGTTTATTTAATTCAGATCATTAGTTCAAGTTCAAAGACATTTGGTCCGATAGCATCTATTGTAAACGACGTATCAACACATTTTAGTTAATGTTTGAGGTATATGGAGTTTGTGTTTAATTTAAAACTATGTTTAGATCGATTGACTAAGAGAATGAAGACTCTCTGATATTCCTTCTTGAATGTTTTTTTTAATTGATTTTTTACATTTTATATGCAAGTTTCATTGCAAAGTGGTTCAACTTTGTCCCGTTATGCATGGTGTATATCTTGATAGTCGAGCAACAATAAATTAGTACAGCCTGTGTAAATGTCCCCATGAATTTGCAAGTGGGCAATATAAAATGAAAGCATTTAAAATATATATATATGTAGATTTGAATATTATGTATGAACAATTCTCCATTCATCCTCCAAAAATGTTTTCTTTGAAATATCTCTCCTGTGTCATTATGCTAAACTAATGCAGATTCCTTCCGATATGCTATAGGCTTTTTCACGTGTTACAGGCTTTTTCACGTTATAGGCTTTTTGCAGCATCTGAGCTTCATGCAATAATTGACGTCATGCAGGATAAATTTAATAATTATAGGGAAGCCTATGTGAACAATCTGCTTTTTTAAGAAAAGTCCAATGTCTTTGAACGCGTGCGAAAGACCGCGGGGGGTCACATGGTGCAAAACACCTTGCAGATAGTGTCAAAGTTACAAAACGCAAATGAATAAGCAGAATGAAACGTAATGTAGCCCAGTGCACAAGAAGAAATACATATAAATATACAAAATGAATATATGCCTACATAGCTAATGCTAAGGAATATATCTTTCACTTGACAGACATTTTACATGTCAATGGATTTTGCATTAGGCATAAAAAAGAAACAGCCTAAGCATTTGAAGACAAGCTATAAAGAACATTTAGTTTTCCAGCGAAAAAGGGCTTTTTCAAACGCAATATCGTTCCATAAAAGCATGACGAGGAAATCCTAACGGTCTCTGGTTTAGGGTTAGGTCGTCATTTTAGAGAGGCCTACTTTGTTCCTATGACTGTCCTAAAACCACAATAATATGAACATTCTGAAAATTCTGGGAGTTCTTGAAACTATATTACATTCAATGACTTTCCTTGTCTTATCTCTCATTTGCGTTCAAACAGGCCTATCGTATTAAGAGCATTACATTCTGCATTAAAATATTATTATTATTATTATTATTATTATTATTATTATTATAGGGTAGTGCAATTGTAAGACTTTCCTTTCGTTTTTTTAATGAAAATATGAATATAATTTTGAATGCAAATATGAATATGCTATTACACAACCATATTCAGCAAATCGTGTTTATTTGCATTCCGGTGCACATATTTAAGTGCTTTACACACACACACACACACACACACACACACACACCACCGTTTTTCACTTGACGTTTAAACTTTACATATTGTATTCATACTAGTTAAAGAGAGATGTATAGCCTAATCAAACAACCAACCCTCGAATTATCATCGTTGGTCAATTGACTGGATTAAGAACAGAGCAGAGTAGGCTTTCCCTTTACCGAATTTGAAAGAGATTGGGGAATAACGCTAACCAGACTTGCTTCATATGCTTATTGAATAAATAGCCTATGTTTCTGCAGGCTAACTAAATACTGTTAAAACTCATCATCATCACGACTCTGAGATTTAAAAAATGAGAGAGCTATACAGTATAGGCCTACTTTATGTGGAATGTATTAAATCAAATTTGAATATTTTAGGTGCACACAATTCTTTCTCAATTTTTACCAAATAACTAATACGCACGGCACTACACGCGAACATTCTATATATTTTAAACCACATTATTAGATAATATTGGAGGCCTGTACACCTGTGTGTTGTGTGGATTTTACCGAAATATAGCCCATAGAAACAAGATCGTTCATATTTAAACATTATTATCCAGCTAAGAAACTATCACCCAATATCTGATTAAACGTGTGGATGCGGCTTGACAATTAGGCCTATTCTAATGATTCTCTGTCTCAGCTCAAACCCTGTCTGAAACATCTATATCTGACCAATGCCGGGGGCATTTTTCGTGTATCATGTCTTCGGGGGCATATTTTGTGTATCGTGTCTTCCTGTGCCTTTTCTTCTCGTGCCTGTCTGTCGCTCCAAGTTCTTGGTCCCTCTATTCCTCTATTTACACCGCGCGTGGTCCTTGAATCAACCACTGCACGTGGAGCCACATAATGACCTCTAAATGGCAACAGGGTCTCCGAATGTTAGCCGCCCAACACCAGTAATATATGGACACTTGCACATACACGCACACACATAGCAACTGGGCAGCAGAGGTGTGGTGTGTGTTGGAGGCACACACTGCTGCCCAGTTGCTGTTTGTGTGAGAAGAATGTGTTTCAAATAGCAACGATTCCCAAGTTGATGCAATCCTTAATATTACATTACATTACATAAAAACACAAAACACAGCTAGCCTAGGTGACAATCATCATTTCAACACAGTATTTCATGAATAGATTTTGGTCACAAGAGATAAGATCACATTGCCTTTGTTCAATGACATCACATGGAACGCTCAGTTTGCTTGAGTCAGGAGCGAGATGGAAGAGCAGAGCCGGACGGACAGAGGATGAACCTCCGCCAGCCCTGCGGGCTGAGTGTGTCCGCCCGTCCCCAGCTCTCCTCCTCTGCGGGTGCTCTGTCTGTGCTCGGCCTTATAAAGGCCCAATCCCCTCCTCTTAATTGATTTTCTCATAATTAACTCACTCTGTCCATCGATTTCCCTTCTGCGGTCTATCTGCCCTACAACGGCACTAACACTCCTACTGGCCGTGTAGGGGCCGTGTTATTGTGGAAGGTAGCCTATTATCTGCGGCGATCGGGCAAGCTGCCGAACAATATCGACCAAATTGATTAACAATCCCACCCAATAACACTAAATACACATAGTCTTTATACTGTCACAGTCAAGGGCAAATAATAGCCTATTCGTGTCCACTGAGTGGGTGAACATATAGGCTTTTCTCTCATGGCAGATATTTGAAGACTATACACAATTAAACATTAAACAACAAAAGGTTCATAGCGGCATCAAGGGATTCCACTGAATTCGGGTTGTAGCCTATTTAAAAAACGACTTTCAGATGTTCCGGCTAGACATCTGAATCAAATGACTCATCGCAAACCCCAGTCATGTACTCTTGCTATGTAAATAGACATATGCCATTATAATCACAACACACAGCATATCATATCAATAAACGATAAGAGGAAACATTCTGATGTAATGTTCCCATTCAACGAATGCAAGCGCAGACTGACGCATGATGCACCTGCATACATAATGTAGAGCGAACTCATATTCCAAATCAAATATTCGCGCGATTCACAAGCAGAAATACAGCATGCAGAGCAGGTGAATGACAGCGCGATTCGCCCACCGAGAGAAGGAGAGCGGGGGTATGAGAGGGATAGAGGGAAAGGGTTGCCCACATTCATTTATTTATGTTCTAATCAATAAAAAGAAAATCCCTGCCCGCGCAAGAAATCATTAAGGCCGTTATTTCTCTGTCCATCTCCTTCTCTCTCTACCTCTCAATGACACAGGCAAGTTGGCCTCGAAATTTGACTAAAGTCTTTCTGGTTGTGAATTTAAAACAGAAAAGCAATATACTTGATAAGAAGGTGGAGGGTTTAGAGAGGATGGGAAGAGGCAGGGGGATACATGGGAAGAGGCAGGGGGGGATACATGGGAAGCAGAATGCAAAGATAAGTTATCACTATGCAAAGTTGAGCCCTTATATGAAATCTTTATCTTTTTTTGGAGGTGAAAATTTACCAGTGCTTCCATCGGTGAACGTCTCTATCCCCGCCATGCGAGCTGCCTGTCTGAACACGAGAGGGATGGAGTGCAGAGATGGGGAGAGGTGTGTGTATGGGGGGCCAGGGAAAAGGGGAAGAAGGAAGGGCATAAGGGGAACATAATCTGGGGTGGGGGCTGTGAATTAGAAATTGGGGGTAGGTTAGAGGTGAAGGCTGGGTTTTGGGGTGCGGGGGTTGGGAGCACGCGCCCGCCCTCTATGGTAGGTAACACCCTAACCTTTCATGTCTCCCTTGCTGTCCTAATTGTGTTCCCCTCTCTCCTCTGCTCTCCTCTCTCTCCACAGCTCGCGTTCCCTTCCCATCTTTCACTCTCGACGTCTCTCAGCGGTTTCCATGGCGACGTGGTGTTTGTGGTGCTGCTGCTGAGGAGAAAGAGGCGCGTGCATGTGAGACCGGGAGAGCAAGAGGGATAGTGTGTGTGAGAGAGAGAGGCAGAGATTGTCATTTAAGAGAGTGTGAGGACAGATTTCGAAATTTCTAAGAAATCTAATTCAAAATGAACATTTCATAATATGGTAATAACACACAGTAAAATCATCAGTGTTGGCTGTATTCTGTATTCTGCAGAATAGTATGATTTCATACAGTATAAAGAAGGCATATAAAATAAAAGGTATACGAAAAAGGTGTCCTAACATGCTTATGAGAGGTGACACATTTGTTGTCACAGATCATTTTGAAGGGCCAGTGGCTCTTAAAAGCTGATTAATTAATAGACAATAGCCTATTAATAGCCTAGCAATCAATTAACATTAAATTGTCAATATTCATGGTCCATCAATTCCTAAAACGCAATGACCTGGAACAGAAGTTAGATCCACAGTTCCAATACCAGACATATAGGCCTAACTCTGGATATTCGGTGGGGCTTTTTCTCTATGCAGCTCTCTTCAAATGGACTATTCACCTCATGCTGCCATCTGCAGGCCAGAAACAGCGTTATTTAACATAAAAAAAGAATGAATGAGCACCTTGTTTTTGGTGGATTTACTTATTTTTGTAAAATATTCCTTAATAATAATGGTAGACATCCGTGTGCATGAACATAGACACAGCAGAATTGACCTCCGAACTGGATGGGAGACAGCCTAGCCTGCTTCAGGTGGACATACAGTAATCCCTTCCCCAGAGAGCTCCAGCTCTATTATCTTTAGACCGTGGAAGACCTAGCCCCCAACAATTGTGAGCGCAGTGTGAAAAAGCACACCTGTCCTTTCCGGAGATGAAAAGCGGGGACCAGGGTGGACAGACCAAGCATAATGTCCAGAATAAGACCAAGAGGTCGGTTGTGAAATATGCATATAAATGTATGTTTATGTTGAGCTTATCCTTCTCCTTTTTTATGCATTGTAAGCCTAAGGTGGAGGTAGCTACCAGGCCTGTTGGCTCCAATTTGCATGCATCTAGGCTCGGACCAAACATGTCCAGAACTGATGAAAGAACAGAGCAATGCTTCCATTTCAGTTCAAGGTTACCTTGTATGAAATTACATAGAACTACGAAAATGCCAAGTTTTAGGAAATTGTAGCCCACATTCATGTTTTTAAGCATGTCTGCTTTTTATGAAGATGTTTGGACTCGGGTGCTCTGGATCCTTTGATGATGCCGACAATGTCTCATCAAACAGACTTTTTGTGATTGTTTGTAACTTGCACAATTCAATAAAAGGTCTATACAAACAAAATACAATTCTTTAAAACCAATTTACCAATGAGTCAACAAATACAATACAAAAAATGTATAACTAAATCATATTTTTAAGAATTAACTCGATCTCCATGGATCATGGAGATACAGTATACAGTCAACTGTCTCAGTACATTGAGCATACAAAACATTAGGAACACCTGCTCGTTACATGACATAGAGTGACCAGGTGAATCCAGGTGAAAATTATGATCCTTTATTGATGTAACCTGTTAAATCCACTTCAATCAGTGTAGATGAAGGGGAGGTGACAGATTAAAGAATAATTGTTAAGCCTTCAGACAACTGAGACATGGATTGTGTATGTGTGCCATTCAGAGGGTGAATGGGCAAGACAAAATATTGAAGTGCCTTTTAACAGGGTGTGGTAGTAGGTGCCAGACGCACCGGTTTGAACAGGGTGTGGTAGTAGGTGCCAGACGCACCGGTTTGAACAGGGTGTGGTAGTAGGTGCCAGACGCACCGGTTTGAACAGGGTGTGGTAGTAGGTGCCAGACGGTTTGAACAGGGTGTGGTAGTAGGTGCCAGACGCACCGGTTTGAACAGGGTGTGGTAGTAGGTGCCAGACGCACCGGTTTGAACAGGGTGTGGTAGTAGGTGCCAGACGCACCGGTTTGAACAGGGTGTGGTAGTAGGTGCCAGACGCACCGGTTTGAACAGGGTGTGGTAGTAGGTGCCAGACGCACCGGTTTGAACAGGGTGTGGTAGTAGGTGCCAGACGCACCGGTTTGAACAGGGTGTGGTAGTAGGTGCCAGACGCACCGGTTTGAACAGGGTGTGGTAGTAGGTGCCAGACGCACCGGTTTGAACAGGGTGTGGTAGTAGGTGCCAGACGCACCGGTTTGAACAGGGTGTGGTAGTAGGTGCCAGACGCACCGGTTTGAACAGGGTGTGGTAGTAGGTGCCAGACGCACCGGTTTGAACAGGGTGTGGTAGTAGGTGCCAGACGCACCGGTTTGAACAGGGTGTGGTAGTAGGTGCCAGACGCACCGGTTTGAACAGGGTGTGGTAGTAGGTGCCAGACGCACCGTTTGAACAGGGTGTGGTAGTAGGTGCCAGACGCACCGGTTTGAACAGGGTGTGGTAGTAGGTGCCAGACGCACCGGTTTGAACAGGGTGTGGTAGTAGGTGCCAGACGCACCGGTTTGAACAGGGTGTGGTAGTAGGTGCCAGACGCACCGGTTTGAACAGGGTGTGGTAGTAGGTGCCAGACGCACCGGTTTGAACAGGGTGTGGTAGTAGGTGCCAGACACACCGGTTTGAACAGGGTGTGGTAGTAGGTGCCAGACGCACCGGGTTGAACAGGGTGTGGTAGTAGGTGCCAGACGCACCGGGTTGAACAGGGTGTGGTAGTAGGTGCCAGACGCACCGGTTTGAACAGGGTGTGGTAGTAGGTGCCAGACGCACCGGTTTGAACAGGGTGTGGTAGTAGGTGCCAGACGCACCGGTTTGAACAGGGTGTGGTAGTAGGTGCCAGACGCACCGGTTTGAACAGGGTGTGGTAGTAGGTGCCAGACGCACCGGTTTGAACAGGGTGTGGTAGTAGGTGCCAGACGCACCGGTTTGAACAGGGTGTGGTAGTAGGTGCCAGACGCACCGGTTTGAACAGGGTGTGGTAGTAGGTGCCAGAGACAGGGGTTTGAACAGGGTGTGGTAGTAGGTGCCAGACGCACCGGTTTGAACAGGGTGTGGTAGTAGGTGCCAGACGCACCGGTTTGAACAGGGTGTGGTAGTAGGTGCCAGACGCACCGGTTTGAACAGGGTGGTAGTAGGTGCCAGACGCACCGGTTTGAACAGGTGTGGTAGTAGGTGACGCACCGGTTTGAACAGGGTGTGGTAGTAGGTGCCAGACGCACCGGTTTGAACAGGGTGTGGTAGTAGGTGCCAGACGCACCGGTTTGAACAGGGTGTGGTAGTAGGTGCCAGCCACCGGTTTGAACAGGGTGTGGTAGTAGGTGCCAGACCGGTTTGAACAGGGTGTGGTAGTAGGTGCCAGACGCACCGGTTTGAACAGGGTGTGGTAGTAGGTGCCAGACGCACCGGTTTGAACAGGGTGTGGTAGTAGGTGCCAGACGCACCGGTTTGAACAGGGTGTGGTAGTAGGTGCCAGACGCACCGGTTTGAACAGGGTGTGGTAGTAGGTGCCAGACGCACCGGTTTGAACAGGGTGTGGTAGTAGGTGCCAGACGCACCGGTTTGAACAGGGTGTGGTAGTAGGTGCCACCGGTTTGAACAGGGTGTGGTAGTAGGTGCCACCGGGTTGAACAGGGTGTGGTAGTAGGTGCCAGACGCACCGGTTTGAACAGGGTGTGGTAGTAGGTGCCAGACGCACCGGTTTGAACAGGGTGTGGTAGTAGGTGCCGCACCGGTTTGAACAGGGTGTGGTAGTAGGTGCCAGACGCACCGGTTTGAACAGGGTGTGGTAGTAGGTGCCAGACGCACCGGGTTGAACAGGGTGTGGTAGTAGGTGCCAGACGCACCGGTTTGAACAGGGTGTGGTAGTAGGTGCCAGACGCACCGGGTTGAACAGGGTGTGGTAGTAGGTGCCAGACGCACCGGTTTGAACAGGGTGTGGTAGTAGGTGCCAGACGCACCGGTTTGAACAGGGTGTGGTAGTAGGTGCCAGACGCACCGGGTTGAACAGGGTGTGGTAGTAGGTGCCAGACGCACCGGTTTGAACAGGGTGTGGTAGTAGGTGCCAGACGCACCGGGTTGAACAGGGTGTGGTAGTAGGTGCCAGACGCACCGGTTTGAACAGGGTGTGGTAGTAGGTGCCAGACGCACCGGTTTGAACAGGGTGTGGTAGTAGGTGCCAGCCACCGGTTTGAACAGGGTGTGGTAGTAGGTGCCAGACGCACGGGTTTGAACAGGGTGTGGTAGTAGGTGCCAGACGCACCGGTTTGAACAGGGTGTGGTAGTAGGTGCCAGACGCACCGGTTTGAACAGGGTGTGGTAGTAGGTGCCAGACGCACCGGGTTGAACAGGGTGTGGTAGTAGGTGCCAGACGCACCGGGTTGTGCTGCTGGGTTTTTCCCGCTCAACAGTTTTCCGTGTGTAACAAGAATGGTCCACCACCCAAAGGACATCTAGCCAACTTGACACAAGTTTGGCAAGCATTCGAGTCAACATGGGCCAGCATCCCTGTGGAATGCTTTCGACACCTTGTAGAGTCCATGCCCTGGCAAATTGAGGCTGTTCTGAGGGCAAAAGGGGGTGCCACTCAATATTAGGAAGGAGTTCCTAATGTTCTATACACTCAGTGTAAATCATACAGTATAAAAACACACAACAGATAGAAATGTAATTTAAAAAATGAATACTGCTTTTTATTCATTACTCTGTTTTGCTCGACATGCAAGAGAAGAAACAGCACCCTCCACTCCAACAGCGTCCAGGCTTCTCCTTCTTCTTCTCATCCCCCTCTTCCTCTCTCACTGCATTCTCTGGCTGTTCCATCACCAGCTGGCAGCACGATGACTGGGGCGCTATGGTCATCAGGCTCTGAAGCTCCTCCACCTCCTCTCCTTCCACCTCTGTCACCATGACAACCATCTCATTGACCCCGGTGACATGGATGTGGATCTGGCCGGCGTCCCTAGTGCTCATTGGCAGAGGGCTGCTGGGCTGGGAGAGCAGAGTGGTGGTGTCAGTGGGTTCCATGGGGTCAGAAGGATGCACGGTGGTGGGAGCCTGGGGGGTAGCATCAAACTTCACCACCTGGGACCAGGGGTGGGCTGGGCTAAACCCTGGCTCAAAGATGGAGTCACTGCAGAGCTGAGAGCGCTGAGCCTGTTCCACCTGTGGCAGGGCATGCTGGGATAGTAGCGGTGTTGTCTGGGCTGAGTTCGGGTCCAGACTGAGGTTGTTCATAGAGCCCCTATTGGGTCCATCATCACCTTGGGTGGATCCACAGGCTGGTGAGTAACCAGGAGGGGGTGTGCTGGTAGGTAGCAGCAGGTCAGTGCTACTTATACCACAGCCTGGTCCGAACACTTCAGGGAACATCTGTGGCTGGAAGAGCTCCTGAAGGGAAGGAGCAGTCTCAGCGTCCAGGTCCACAGGGAAGACAGTTGGCGGTTGGCTTGGAGAGTCAGGCCCAGGGGTGGTGGTCTCCAGGAGCATGGTGTTGGTCACAGCAGGCTGGGGCTCCTCCATGGTTGAACATGTTTCCCCAGAGTTCTCCAGGCCTAGATCCCTTAACTCTTTGAAAAAATCATGTTTTAGAGAGACAGGGTCTTCATTGAGGAAGTCACTGCTCAGAGCTGGACCATCGAAGCAGCCTTTCAGTTGATCGTCCAGTTCTCTGCAGAAGTCAGAGTTGGTGCGCATGAGCCTGGGTGTCCCTGGTTCCTGGCTTGGTGTTGAGATGGACAGGCCTCCAAACATCTCTCTGCTCATCAAGGGATTCCTCTGGCAGTCTGGCTGGCCATCGAATAATACCGCCTCTGAGAAAGGCAGTGAAGGCCCAATCAGATTTTTCTCTGGGGGTTGGTCCCCCTTGCTGTTCTCCATGTCTGCTGATCAAACTATGAAGACATTTGAAAATTCCTAGGCTTTATTAAGGGTGGGCGTGGTCAGAACTCAACATTATTACATATAACATTGTTACATCAACGTTGTGATCCACATTAAAACAAGGTAGTCATCATAACTGTGAACCGAGAAAAACGTCATAATGTGTTTCACGGTTCTAAGATATACCGTCATGGCGGAAATTGAGAGAATAGGAAAATAATTCATGTTTTCACCGCTGCAGAACACACACAACATAGCCTACCTGTTACCCAAATTGCCAGAATAAATGTTAATGTGGTAGCCTAGGCTATTTTCGTAGCTTCATACTATAACTAAATGCTACTTTAGAACAGGCACATAGAAAGGTGGTTTTAGGCAAAATCAGGAGCTTTGGGTCTCTATTTATATGTAACTAAATTTACACCGTAAATGTACACACAAAATTGATGGATCTTCCTACCTTTTCAAATTCACTAGTCACTCGCACAATGACCACAGGCCCACCTGGAAGAGATGGGTAGATTATATTTCAACCTTGGTTGTTTATATTTGAACAGTGCATCATATAGATTTCAGTACCTTGAGTTAAAGAATGCTGCAATATTATTTTAGTCTTTCTAACTTTAGATAGTAGCCTATGTTGAACTTTAGAAACGCCGTGGAACTAATTGACCAACATCAGTGAGTCCGCGCGGATTAATTGTATCTTTGTTGGACGTCGGATATTATTCCTGTTGGCACCAGTTGAAAACCGAGACCCCAACCATTGTGAGCGCGGGCTGAAAAAGCCCACGTCCTTTCTGGAGATGAAAAGCGAGAACCAGAGTAGACAGACCAAGCATAATGTACAGAATAAGTCCAAGAGGTGAGTTATGAAATATACATTTATGTTTATCTTATCCTTTTTTATGCATTGTAAACCTGTTAGCTCCAATTTGCATGCGTCTCGGCTCGGACCAAACATGCCCAGAACTGATGAAATAAAAGAGCAAAATGTTGGGTATGAAATTGGAACTTAGAAAATGCCGAGTTTGTAGGAAATTGCAACCAACATTCATGTTTTAAGCACATCTGTTTTTTAAGAAGACGTTTGCACACAGGTGCTCTGGATCCTCTGACGATATCTCATCAAACAGTGGATGCCTTGGCACTAAATAGTTCCTGTTTAACTAAATTAGTTATGATTAAAGACCTTCACCTTTAGGTATACTCTACACATGTATCTAAATCTATTTACTTTGTTTTAGTCCAAAAGTCACCAGAAGACTGAAAAGGTGCCTTTGGCTTTTCCCACCTCTTGACTTGTAAGTGTGAATGAATAGGCTACACGTGCCTGTACTGTACTGTTTCCTATATAAAAGTGAAATGACCTTGCCACAAGCAGCACCACAGATATTGAGATGAGCCAGATGCAAGACTTTCCTCCCCATAGACATTAAAACCGTTCGATAGCACCGACGTCATCTTCGTATCCCTATGGAAAAATCCCGATGGCTCATGAAATCGGGAAATATTTGAATTTGAAACGCCCCATATTGCTGAATGGGTCAAGGCTAGATGGTATCCAGATTTTGTCAAATTAACATCAAAAGTTGAATATTTTGGGATTTTAGATAACTCTAACCCTTTTCCTAACCTTACTTTATATCCCAACCAGCTGTTAATTATCCTAACCTGCTTTGTAATTTTTCCTAACCTGCTACAATGTCGAATCTGATGTTAATTTGTCAAAAACTGGATCCCTTCTAGTCATGACCTTCCTATATCACGGCCGGTTGTGATACAGCCTGGATTCAAACCAGGGTGTCTGTAGTGACGCCTCTAGCACTGAAATTTAACTAGGCAAGTCAGTTATGAACAGATTGTTATTTACAATGACGGCCTACCAGGGAACAGTGGCCTTGTTCAGGGGCAGAACGACAGACTTTTACCTTGTCAGGTTCAATCCAGCAACCTTTCAGTTACTGGCCCAACACTCTAACCACTAGGCTACCTGCCGCCCCATTGGGCTGAACGGCACAAACATTGCTAAGGATCATCGAGAAAGTGGCCAGAATTAGCAAAGGATCATGTTCGATGTAGTCGTTTTCATCCTGCATGAGAGACACGTGCAAAGAGCATGAGGGCGCACGCCTCTCCGTAGCCTGCCGGCCTGTGATTGGTCTGTGTCAGTACACTGGTCTGGTCTGTGTCGGGCTCCCGAGTGGTGCAGCGGTCTAATGCACTGCATTTCAGTGCTAGAGGCGTCACTACAGACACCCTGGTTTGAATCCAGGCTGTATCACAACCGGCGGTGATTGGGAGTCCCATAGGGTGGTGCACAATTGGCACAGCGTTGTCCAGGTTTGTCTGGGGTAGGCCATCATTGTAAATAAGAATTTGTTCTTTACTGACTTGCCTAGTTAAATATTGTTTATTTATTTAAACATGGTCCAGTGTGAGGACTAGTAGTCAAAATGGATCAGTATTTAATTTCATATATCGATTTGTATCGAATTTTAAAATAATTCACTATGGGATCGAACTTGATCATTGTAGGCAAATTTTAGAGGCAAAACCAGCTGTTTTAAAAAAAATGTTTGGCCATTCTAGCTATCATACTTTATATAGGCTTTCTAAGGCAGACCAGGGGTTTTGGCACCGCTAGGTTGCTATGCAGTAGCTGACCAGCAGAGCACTTGGCTTCACGCTCTCAAACAGTCACACACAGTATCTGCACAGGTTTCCTTCACACTGTTACAGCGTGGTAGCCAGGGGACCAAAACAGCAGAAGAAGTTAAGCCTTGCGCTTCAACGCTTAGTTGTTGTGGAAATTGACCTACTATGCTGTTTACTTTCTGCATCTACGTCATATCGCTGAGTCTACCTTTAACTCAGTTTGTGTAATACATTTCCTCTCTCAGGGAGGAGGATGCAGCTACGGTCCCTGTGTCTGACTCCACCAGAGAACCACCAGAGACCAGGATGTCAAAGAAGAAGAAGACTTTCCCCAGACTACCTGTCACACAGGATGCAGAGAAGTTTCATGATGGCCCAACTAACACCAGTAGGCAAGTATCAAACATTCTAAATGCTCAGTTCTCGTATTTTGTTATAAAAAAAATCAAATTAACTCACCTGACATGCATCTAAACTAATTTCCATTGTTTTAGCCCCAAAACCATCCCAAAGAGAAGGCGCCTTTTCCCAACCCTGTGAGTAACAGAGTTACACAATTAAATTAAATGAACAATTCATGATTTGTGAGTGTGACTGCGCATTTGACCACCTCCTTCAGGATGTCTGAGCCAGACCCAGTGCCTCTCTCTGAGCCAGACCCAGTGCCTCTCTCTGAGCCAGACCCAGTGCCTCTCTCTGAGCCAGACCCAGTCCCTCTCTCTGAGCCAGACCCAGTACCTCTCTCTGATCCAGCTGAGACCAGCAAGCCCCAGCAGAAGGCAGGAATCTTCAACCCACCTGCCACAAAGCGACTGAAGAGGACCAGGTCAGGTTACACTTTAGTCATAGTTATTTCATACTATATTCACACCATTAGTTAGTTTAATCCCAATTTCTAATTCCACATTGTCAATATTGTTTTCTGTTCTAAGATTTTCTTTTGTGTCAATTCTACCTCAGAAAGTTGGAGCCAGCCCCAGGCCTTCTCTCTGAGCCACCAGAGAGCATGAAGTCAAAGGAAATGGAGATCCCAGGTCCACCTGCCACAAAGAGACTGAAGAGGACCAGGTCACTCTCTAGTTCTCATATTATTGTCACACTATTATGTAGTCAGTTGAATCTCAATTTCTTTTTTTCAGATTCTATTGTCCACATTGTTTTTTGTTCTAAGATTTCAGTTTAATTTGTGTCTGTTCTATCATGTTCTACCTCAGGAAGTTGGAGCCAACTCCAGCCCCTCTCTCTGAACCTCCAGACACCAGAAAGTCAAAGAAGAAGAAAATAATCCCTGGCCCACCTGCCACTCAGCAAGTGAAGAGATCCAGATCTCCTCCCAGCCCCTGGACCCCTAACCCAGTGAAGACTAGACGTAGGACACCTACAGCCAGACCTCCTACCTGTGAGATAGGTGTAACTACATTTACCTTGAGATCGAAGGTAGCGACAAGCCCTACCTTGAAGTCAGGTGTAGTCACATCCCCATCTAGCGGTGAAGCCTTTTCCACATCCCCTGAGAGGAAGAAGAACAGGAAGAGGGCCAGGTGCAGTGGTGCGGCCGTTCCCACCCCCCCTGAGAGGAAGATGAAGAAGAGGGCGAGGTGCTGCCCTGTCCCGCTGAACAACCCCTTGTCTGTCTGTCGGTCGAAGAGGGCCACCCAGGGCAGGAAGGCCTGTGTGTGGTGTAAACAGGAGAAAGAGTGGATGAAGACCATCTGGCAGTGTGAGGCCTGTCAGGTGGCCCTCTGTCTCATACCGGGCAGAAACTGCTTCAGGGCCTGGCACAAGACTCACAAGTGGAACGAGGAAGTCATCTTCAGTCTGTTTTCTTAAATGTTGTCAAATATGTGGGTCTGGAGCTTCAGCATGAGATATTAATGGTTTGTGGTCAAAAAAGCCCACTTTCAATTCCTAGTTCATATGGTTTTAGTAGAATTCAGGCATACATGCATTAAATAATAAATATTTCATTTGTGGGTGTTTTTGCATAAAAAGGAAGTTGAAAAGTTTGCTACATTTTCTTAAAATCCCTTTTCCTCATGTTGTTTAAGTTGACATATTAAATACATTGTTAAAAAACAAATATGCCTCTTTCAAATGTGTGAACTTTGTACATTACTTTACAGTTCTTGTTCTTACAACTAACAGTGATCCAAACAGTATCTTTCAATGCTACAAAGACAGATGAACTCATAAAACAACCATGCACAGTGCCTTAAGTATTCATAGCCCTTGTCTTATTCCACATTTTGTTACAGCCTGAATTCAAAACGTATAAAAATCGATTTTTCTCACCCATCTACACACAATGCCCCATAATGATGAAGGCAAAATGTTGTTTTTAACGGACTTGCCTGGTTAAATAAATGTATATAAGTATTCACACCTGAGTCAATACATGTTAGAATCACCTTTGCCAGCGATTACAGCTGTGAGACATTCTGGGTAAGTCTAAGAGCTTTGCACATGTGGATTGTACAATATTTGCACATTATTTTAAAAATTCTTCAAGCTCTGTTAGGTTGATTGTTGATCATGGCTAGACAGCCATTTCAATCTTGCCATAGATTTTGAAGCTGATTTAAGTTAAAACTAACTAGGCCACTCAGGATCATTCAATGTCGTCTTGGTAAGCAACTCCAGTGTATATTTGGCCTGGTGTTTAAAGTTATTGTCCTGCTGAAAGGTGAATTTGTCTCCCAGTATCTGTTGGAAAGCAGACCGAACCAGGTTTTCCTCTCATTTTGCATGTGCTTCGCTCTATTCAGTTTATTTTTTATAAGTAAATCTTGCTAGCTCTTCCTGATGAAAAGCATACCCATAACAGGATGCAGCCACCACCATGCTTGAAAATATGATAAATGCTACTCTGTGATGTGTTGGATTTGCCCCAAACATAACACTTTGTATTCAGGACAAAGTTAATTTTGTTGCCATTTTTACTTTAGTCCCTTATTGCAAACAGGATGCATGTTTTGGAATATTTTGTATTCTGTACAGGCTTCCTTCTTTACACTCTGTAATTTAGGTTAGTATTGTGAAGCAACTACAATGTTGTTGAGCCATTCCCAGTTCTATCACAGCAATTAAACTATGTAACTGTTTTAATGTCACCATTGGCTTCATGGTGAAATCCCTGAGCAGTTTCCTTCCTCTCTGGCAACTGAGTTAGGAAGGACACGTATCTTTGTAGTGACTGGGTGTATTGATACACCGTCCAAAGTGTAATTAATAACTTCATCATGCTCAAAGGGATATTCAATGTCTGCCTTTTATTTTTACCCATCTACCAATTGGAAAACCTCCCTGGTCTTTGTGGTTGAATCTCTGCTCGACTGAGGAACCTTACAGATAATTGTATGTGTGTGGTCCAGAGATGAGGTAGTCATTCAAAAGTCATGTTAAACATGTTCAATTGCATAATTATTTTTTATTGTTTAACTCCTGAACTTATGTAGGTCTGCCATAATAAAGGGGTTGATTACATTTACATTTAAGTCATTTAGCAGACGCTCTTATCCAGATTACTTATGGACAAGACATTTCCGCTTTTAATTTTTAATACATTTGTAAAAACATTATCCCACTTTGACATTATGGGGTATTGTGTGTAGGCCAGTGACACATCTCAATTTAATACATGTAAAATTCAGGTTGTAACAACAAAATATGGAAAAAGTCAAGGGGTGTGAATATGTTCTGAAGGCATGGGTACATCATAGACGCAATAAACCTTTGATAAATCATTTATTTTTATTTGAAATAAATCCAACTTTCCACTGATATATTAAACTAATATACAGCACTTTTGCAGTGCCTAAATAAAAATATCCAGATACTTAAACAAAAGTTCACCCTAAGTTAATGAACTAGAACACACAGTATTTTTGTTATTTTCTCTTATGGACAATACAAAGCTACACTAACGAATCCATATACCAAAACACGGAAAAAGCAAAACACTACTAAGGTTTTCCTGAGTGCCTCCCTAGTCCTCCATCCCTGGTCCCATAGGGCTGTGTGAACCAGACACAGTGCTGTAGTAGCAGACCAGGCAGCCTGGTTGTATCAGGGGACTTATCCTCCAGAGGATGAGGTGGCTGTCCAGGAGCTGAAAGGCGGGATGGAGGTGGGGATCCTTCTCCCTCTTCCTCTCTTTCCCCTTCTCCTACCTCTCCCCCCTTACTCTTTCTCCTCCCATGGTGGTGGTGGAGAGACAGAGGGGGTTATTGATCCCACTCAGAGGAGTTCAGGCATTAGTTCCACCAGGGTGACTAGACTAGAGACAGACAGCGCTCTGTGAGCCACTAGTGGGGCCTACAAGTCAGGGCTGAGTGGAACTAGGATGTATCCTTCTGATTTTGATCTCCTCTACATCAGTTTTATTGACTGAAGCACTGTCCTGTGCTTCAGTTCCAATGGGAAAGGCAGTGGCCTTGCCTTGCTGGAAACCGGGGTGAGCACAGCCTAGTCGTGTGTTTCCCAGCTGCTGTTCAACAACTTGTGGTGATGTGATGAGTTCTCCATGGTTGGCTGAGGATGAGAGGTAATCACTCCAATCATCTGAGATGAGATGGCCACTGACTACAGCTATCAGGCCCTGGGTTAGCATGGCACAGTGATTGGACTACCAGTGGCTTGTGATCATGGTGTGTGTGTGTGTGTGGACGAGTTCTCGAAGGACCAGCAATTTGTCCACTACACTGTCCTCAGGTAGTCTTCACTTCGCCATCTATTTCAAATTCTCTCCCAAAAGGTAAAAACATAATCTCATGCTTTAGTAATTTCCCCATCCTCTCTCCCTCGGTGTCTGAGAGCTGCAGTCTCGCTCATCTTTTCAAAATCATACATTTCAATGGAAACGCAAACTAATATTAAGATGGGTGAAGTTCGCCTTGCAGGGCATCTCACACGCTCTTCAAACATAACCAGAGATGCTCAGCATTAGCGCACAGTCTAGTTGGTATCTGGGCTGTCACTGTTAGCAAGAAATGTCTCTTGGCTTCAATGAGTCTTATAGGCAGTGCTAATGGTTCATCATGTGGATGATTTTACAGAGCGTGTATGTTAGATACAGTGGTAGTTTGTGTGTGTTACAGCGGAAGTTTAGTTTCTCTCTCTCTCTCTGTGTGTGTGTGTGTGTGTGTGTCTGTGTGTGTGTGTGTGTCTCAGAGGCAGTCTCTTCCTCAGTGCCGTGAGGGCATCTAGGCTCAGTACAACTTGTGTTATCAATTCCAAACAGAACAGTGTGTCAAGTCTTTTAGTCCAGTTTGCCTTCACTTCAAGTTTGGCTGTTTTCCCTGGGGACTATTCATTCCCCTGACCTAGGAGTGGCTGTATCCTCTATTCTCAGCATGAGAGACTTAAAAAGGAGAGAAAAAAGAAAAATGTTCCTCTTCATATTTTATTCTCCTTTTCATTCCTCTATCCTTGGGCTCATGACCTGCAGAGGGAACATAGTGGAGGACGGTAGTTAGAATTACAACTATTATTCACTGTCTCTGAGGATTCTAGAACTGTTGTGTGAACTGACGTGAGCCGGAAATGATTAACACAACCTCGCACAGCTGCCTGTCTGTCTGTCAGAGCCGAACGTCCATAACCAGCTTTCTCAGGTTGGGTCTAGGGAGTATGACAACGTGAGACCAGGTAGTGTATATGGCTCTGATGCCTGTGGGCAAAGTTTGCCATCTAGTGGTTATTGGTGGCATTACATAGCTATTCCAATTCATGACCACCAGTCAAGTCCACATCTATGACCCCCACCCCCTGTAGCGGTCAGCATGGCCCCAATACATACCACAGAGTGGATAAGTACTTTAATCAAACAGCTTACTAACACAGTATAACAGAACCAGAATGGAGAGAGCAGTGAGGCTCACCTGTCTCGTCCCCAGCAGCCGGCCTGTTGTTCCTGTGCGTCCAGCAGCAGTCTGCGACCCTCCTCGTAGTCATCCTGGTCCACACTAATCAGCAGCCGGACCCCCTCACTCCCCGCCGCCCTCCGCAGAGAGTCTGTGATGAACACCCCCTTCAGGGCCTCTAGCAGCGCTCCACTCAGATAGTCCCCCCAGAATGCCTCCAGGTTGTCCAGCTCAGAGAACTTGATGTCGCAGATGATGGAGCCCAGGTCGCGGGCGCGCAGCACGGAGGTGGCACGACTGAACAGCTCAAACTGCCGTTCCAGGGGCTGCTGCTTGTCCGAGGAGACGCCGCCGCGCAGAGCCGACTCATGCTCCCAGTATTCTGCTCGCACACGCAGACGAATGTCTGCAGGGAGGGGGAGGAGATGGAGGGAGGAAAGGGGATGGACGGAGAGAGAGAGAGAGAGAGAGAGAGAGAGAGGTGGAGGGGAATTTGTAGGGGAGGAGAGAAGAGGAAGGGTAGATGTAGAGGAGGGACAGGAGAGGTGATTTTAGGGTGCAAAGAGGTCAGATATATTCAAAAAGGGACAGAGGGAAATGGTAGAAGCAGGAGATTGAGCGTGATGAAATATATCATGTACACGTGAGAGTGAAAATCAAATATGAGAAGGAGGGTGGGATCAGAGTCAGAACAAAAGGAAGAGAGAGACAAAAACACAAAAGAAAATAAGAAAACGTTTCAAATAAAGCCGTAATCACAGAATATTATCTGAAAAATTGTCAAGAACAGGCTATGGGAGGGTTGATAGACAAGTGCCAAAGTAAAGAATATTTAGGGGGAGCATACTACATTCAACAGGACTGTATCTGACATTAAAGTAGTGATTAGAGTAGGATACCACATAGAAATACTTACTGGTATTATATTTTCTTAACTCTTCTTGAACTGCACTGTTGGTTACGGTTTTGTAAGTAAGCACTTCATGGTAAAGTCTACACTTGTTGTATTTGGTACATGTGACACATAAAGCTTGATTTGGTGTAGGACACTGCTGTGTTATTAACTACAGTTGATAACAAAAGTCTGTCTTTAAGAGTGATACAGGTGAGGCAGAACTGAAGACAGCTGTGGAGCACAGAGGTGAATGTAATACCAACCAGGCCGTCTACCATCACTAACCTGACAGTGGGAACAAATATGACCTGTTCGGGTCCAGAAGAGCATCACTGAGGATTTACTGTATGACTAAACAGATCTATTTTTCACAACACCCACTACCAAAAGCGGCTGTTGTAGTACTAGAGTGAAATCAGAGGATGGATAACAAGCATATTCATCAGGGAAGAACACCACCACACCACTCTGTACAGTTCTAATAGTCCACTCCCCATCATTATTCACCCAGGAGATTTCAGCCAGGCACTGTAATCTACACAAAACCTCTACACACTGAAAGCTAGAGCTAGAACTATGTAATCCATTTCTCTGAGTAATTACAAAGCTTGTTACACTGTACTTACAGTAATAATTAGTTATAGGTGGCACAAAACAGGCATAAATAAAATGCTACTTGTTGTGAGGGTTGTAGGATTTTGTTAGGTCACTCTTTAACACTGTAAACAGCCCTTGGGATGGATAGCAACCTTTCAGTGACATGTTTTTGTTCTGTTTCAGCAACAGGATAATTAGCGGTCATGCAGCAACAGCACAGTGAGAAGGGTCAGGAGATACATACTGTACTGAGCAAAGGCAAGCAGACCTCTGTCTCATCCTCCTCTACTGCCATTATTCACCAAGCGCCCAGCAGAACCAGCGTCCTTCCGACTTTGCTGCAACAAAAAATCCAAACCTTCCCAGTCCCACACTACCCCACCAGAGACGCAAATAGATTGGCAAACTTTGTTTGAGACTACTTTCACAGAAACATGTAGCACCAAACATTCCAAGAAAACAATTATTCAAATTAGAATATTCTTGTCAAAGAGTGTTTGTTGCCAACATGGAGGATAGTTTGTCAAACTGTATATCTGGATTTACCCCACCCACCTTGCCCTCCCCAACTTCATGTAACAGAAAATGGAGGAACGATAGAGTAGAACTGGATTTAAAAAGAGAGAGAGAAGGAATATGGAACGGAAAGGGCAGAAAGGAAAGGGGGGACCAGAGGTCCCAAAAACTCACATTGAAAATTAGACCACAGTCTTATCTCTCAAAACACCTGTGGATGTGAATAAGAGGGAAAGCTATGTGTAGTACCATACACAGGGAACCGGGTACCTACACATACCTTGGTCTCTGAAGACACCGAGACAGGTTTGGGTAAAGGAGAAACTGACAAATAGTTGCTTCCTCTAACGAGGACACAAGAAATAGAACCAGACAATTTAAACTGGAATGTTGTACCAAATGAACCAGGGACATGACTGTGCCTTAGAATATGTGATTCATTTGAGTTCTTTGTCTCCATCCACATTATTGTTCAGGCCCATGGGGGACAGCCTCTGGAGGGGGCAGCGTTGGAAAATGCCAACATTAGAAATGCAAATGTTGAATTGATTATGAATTTCTTAACATTTGTAAGAGAGAAAACCAAACACTGGTTCCTTCTTTCTTTGCTTTATAAGGTTGCAATACAAACACGTACAACTTGGACCATCGGGGAGGTTAGACATCCTCAGGTTAGACAGATCTCCTACATGTACTGCCAACATTGAAAACATGCTCTGATTTATCAAAAATGTATCTTAAGATCAACTGCAAGTAGATTTGTAGATAGCTAAAATATGTGTTATATCACATCAGGCCAAATATGATAATCATGATCATATTTCATGAAGGTCAACTGTTAGTTTGCACACAAAGAAATCGGATACAGAAGGTGTTTAGAATTTTTTTTTTCTCCAGGAGGCAAAGTTATGGTACAAGGAACATTTCTGTCTCTATTGATACAGCAGCTCTTAGGACATTTGCCAATGAGGTTGATAGAGAACAGTAAGACGCATACAGTCCCGAAAATAAGACTAAATGCACACAGCCCCATAATCTGACATGTTGTGAAAAATAATATAAGAGTTGCCTTCCCTCATCACTACTCCAATGTCTCACCAACATCTCCACATTGTTACTCTGGGGAGATGTTTCTGCATGTAAAATCATGGACCATTTCAGGAAATACATTGTCAATTTGGGGGCATTTCGTATCAGAAAATACATAGTTTGTCCCTAAGGCAGTGTTTCCAAACTCGATCCAGGGGACCCTAAGGGGTGCACGTTTTGGTTTTTGACCAAGCACTATACAGCTGACACAAATAATCAAAACTGGATGATTAGCTGATTATTTGAATCAGCTGTGTAGTGCTAGGGCAGAAACCTACATGTGCACCCAGGGGGGGCCCCAGGACCCAGTTTGGGAAACCCTGCTCTAGGGGATACATTTATCTCTCCCTGCCAGCAGGGTGTCAAATCAACTAAAACAGGATGTGCAGCTGACAAGGCACAGTACTGCTCTGAGAGGAAACTGAAAGTCAGCTTCAAGCTAATAACATCTGAAAGTTACCAGGACTGCATAATACCCCTGTCAATTGTCGATATGGTAAAACATGTCAGATAAATAATAAACTGAGTAAAACTGTAACAATTGTGCACTTTTGCAATGTACAAGTCTAGCGACATGGGTCATATACTGTGTGGGGACTGTGACATCAACACCTACTACACAATGTCCCCATACTTCTAAATGACTGCTCCTTCCTACCTACTTGTGAAAAATGGACTTGCTGAGAGCACCAGGGAAGGAAGGCCCTTAAAAACAATGGGAACATAGTGATTTTGTTAAGGTTACAGAGTCCTTTACGCTTCATCAGAGACAGATAGATCCATTTAGACAGAACATTAGGAGGCACAACTTTCATTTTCTCCCTTTAAAACAAGGAGTTGGTTAGATTCTCCATTCACCCCACAGAAAAGTACCCATTTACGAGGAGTCACTTGGTGCGAAGAGCTTCAACTCTTTATCGATCCGTTTTTCTGCTGAACGACAGACCAAGAGAGGGAGGGAGAGAGGGAGGGGTAGAGAGAGACAGGTAGAGAGACCTCTCTCTATTCCCCTTTGACCAAAGCTCTTTCTTTTTTTGGTTTGTGTGGTTTGAGCGTTTAGTGTTCATTCTCTCCCTCTCAGTGTGTGTGAGAGGATGTTTTTTCCTGACACACGAGTCGGTCTGTTTTGAACTGCGAACATAGAGAAAGGAGAGAAAGAGAGAGAAAGAGACAAGCACAGTTGGATTGGATATCTGTCAATTTGGTTGTTTCTCAAGATCAAGCAGGCAAGTTTAACACTGGTTCAAAGGCAATCACTTGGAGTTTGAATTGTTTTTGATGCCTCCAAGTCCACTGTTTAACATTACGGTTTAGGTGGACAGTTTTACGTCGCTTCTAATCGTAGATTACAGTTTGGTATAAGAAATTGTAACCACAAATAACTGAAATACTGTAACTGAAACGCTTGAACTGAGAAAAGGAACTGATGTGAAAACAAACTGACTGGTAAGATAGAGGTAGTAATGGGTTTGGTCTGAATGCTGTGAGGCAGCATTGGACTGGACTGCCCCATCTATCTCTGCTCCCCACACTGGGAGCTCATTCAGGGGTCAGAGATGAGATACAGCATGCGGTTACACAGCCCTTAACACAACACTGTTGGGTCATTTTCCTCAGAACTGCTCGAGCAAAGGTTCCAGAGAAGCTGTCGGCGGCCATTTTATGTTCATATAAAGATAGAATTCGAGTTCAGACTGACAAGAGGACTGAGATCAATGGATCTCTGAGACCAGTTTGACATTTTTTAATTGAGATTCCAGAATGGGTTTAGTCTCTTTTTGTTTTAGTAAACCAGAATCAGTTGAGTTGTTTGAATTCTGAGAAAGGTATTTGTGATCACTGACCAGAGGTATCTACTGAAGTTGATGCCACAAGAACCACTGGGACTCAGTTAAAAGGCTCCATTTTGATGGCTGCTTTAGAAGAGTAGTTTACCCCAAAACTAAAGTTAATCAGATGTTTTCAGTATGCATCTAGTGGGATATACACCAGACTAGACAGTGTGGAATATGCACTCAGTTATCACTTTTGAGGAAAACATCTGTCAAACTTTAGCTTTGAAGTGAACTACCCCTTTAAGAACATTTTTTTCAGGTCAGTTTGAGCTTTGAGTCGTTTGGAGAGTCCGAGCATGGTATTCAGAAGAGGGGTCAGGTTCAAGGTCGCATTACGGTGATTAAGAAACTTCTGGAATATTCTACGCATATTTCCAAGGACTCTTTGGTCAGTTCTGTGAAACATTGAGGCCAACACCCCTCTTTAGAGTAATAGACAAATCATGGAACATTCCAGAACACTTTGTGGGGAGCATTCTGTTTTTTCTGAATGGGGTAAGGAGGAACAGGATAGCTAGAATAATACACAGGCATTGAACACAGAGCAGAGTGGCAGCCCCCCCTCGTTCTGAGGGGGAGGGCCTCTTTACCTTGGGCATCGGGCCAGACTGACGAGAGAGAGAGCGACTGAGGTGAGCACACACTGCAGATCGTACGGACAGAGTGAAAGGCCAGACCAGACTTTTTTTTTGTCCAACCTTTCTCTCCGCTCTCTAGGTCCTCTCTCTAGGTTACTCGATCTGAGTCACAATCCTGAGTCAACCTGGTGGGGATCAAATGCGGAGTCAAGACAGCAACATGTTCAGAGGCAAAGCAACAACACTGTGTATGGTACATGGCTGGGACTGTGAGGGCAAGGCTACTGCAGAGGGCAAGGGGCTGGTATCCCTCGGTAGATTGTTTAGGGTTGGATCACAGGGCACTTAGTGCAGTTGATTTAGAGAAGGCTGTTCTGATCGACGGGGACAAAATGGCACATTTCAAAGGGTTGCAGTGTCATGTTTGAGCGCTACGAAGCCAGTGGATAATCATAAGCATCTTTGTCTCCCTGAAGAAGAGACTTCAAGGATTGTGAAAAGTTGTTGAAATCAGATCATGTTGATAAATAAGCAGTATCGTTCATTAGTAGGTGTCAGGCTGTGGGAGTGGCTGTGTCTGGGATAGCCACAGTACGAGGGGTTAGTTGGCTGTCAGGTCGGCTAGGTACAGCAACAGAACTGGAAGGGCTAAGGGCCTATTGACCTGGGCCCGGTTTCCTGATAGCGATTGAACTTAGGTTTACGAGTGTTTTAACGATGCATCTTTCCTATAACGGCCAAAGATGTAACATGTTTCCAAAAACACCACGCAGAGAGTATGTTCACCACGTGTGTCGTTGAGGCTTGTGTCCATACTGATAGTATTGAAAGAAAGGCAAAGCTGCTCTCGGATCAGCTTTCTCCATTCTAATCTTAACTTAACATTAGGGGCGGCAGGTAGCCTTGTGGTTAGAGCGTTGGGCCAGTAACTGAAAGGTTGCTGGATCGAATCTCAGAGATGACAAATGACAAGGTAAAAATCTGCCGTTCTGCCCCTGAACAAGGCAGTCATTGTAAATAAGAATTTGTTCTTAACTGACTTGCCTAGTTATATAAAACATGTGAAAATCAAGATTTGGCACATCATTGCACATATTAGGCATGAAATATATACAAAATTACAAGTAGCAAAATAGAACTCCATAAATGATTGAAATAAATATATTTTAAAGTAGACACCTCAAGTTTTAATTTCACCAAAATGTGTATAAGCTGCTTGTATCAATTGCAAAGACATTGTCAATTTTGTATTTGTTGTCCACTTTGTTGGGAAGTTTTCAGCGGTCACAGATGCAGATAGACCATGTGATTCTATGTTTAGCGGAGCTCTTCTGTGTGTAAAGTGACGCGGGAGGGCAAAAAAAAGCATCTAACGAACCACTTAGCTGTTCTATGAGTGGTCTGTGACAGGCGTTAGATTACAAGTGTAACGTTAATAACGAAGGTTTTGGGAAACAGCTCAGATTTAATAATGCCCCGACGAAGGTTCTAACAAACTTAGCTTTAAGATGCTTTTGGGAAACCGGACCCTGGTCTGGGAAGATGTCAGCAAGTGAGAGGTTATCAATTCAACTTATATCTTCAGTACACATTCAGAAATTCAGTGGGACTTTCTCTAAACTTTGTTAGGGATCGGAGAAGACAGACAGTACTACCAACATAAGAGACAGGAGACCTACCAGGCAGGGTTCTTAAGAACAGGAGCTGAAAAAAACTGGGTAAGTGAGAGAGAGGGAGATATGTCGGGGGTGATGAAAAGTAAGAGAAGAAAAATTGAGAAAGGGATAGCACAGGCAGTAGTTATGTAGCCTGGGTACCAGTCGGTTTGAGATATCATTCCATTCCTTGTCATGCCAAATGAGTGACAACCAGTGGCATGATCACACAAGCAGATCTGGGACCAGGCTAGTAGTTATGCTATATGAAGAAGACAAGCTCGGCTGACAAGCGTATAGCAGACGTATAAGTGAAAGACAGGTGGTTTACTGTCTTCTACACTCTAACTGTCCTTCCCCTGGGCCTCAGTCTGGACCACAGGCTAGTTATTACGAGGCAGCATTCCAACCATGTGTGGCAGCTATAGTATGTAGGTCGAAATCATACATTTGTCCCACAAGTATTGTCACAAGAGCAAGGCAGCTCTCACATTATTTTGGTCTGCACAGAACAGACTAAATTGTTCCGTTTAAGGAGCTTGTGGGTTGATACCGATATGTCCCATTGAAACATAACACGCTTGTGAATCTAAGGTTGAATGCCACATTGAAATGCCATGTCCTACTACTACACTAAGCCTGCTGTGCTGTGTGGAGCTCAGACAGAAACGCTGACTCACACTGCTGTGCTGTGTGGAGCTCAGACAGAAACGCTGACTCACACTGCTGTGCTGTGTGGAGCTCAGACAGAAACGCTGACTCACACTGCTGTGCTGTGTGGAGCTCAGACAGAAACGCTGACTCACACTGCTGTGCTGTGTGGAGCTCAGACAGAAACGCTGACTCACACTGCTGTGCTGTGTGGAGCTCAGACAGAAATGCCGACTCACACTGCTGTGCGGAGCTCAGACAGAATGCTGACTCACACTGCTGTGCTGTGCGGAGCTCAGACAGAAATGCCGACTCACACTGCTGTGCGGAGCTCAGACAGAAACGCCGACTCACACTGCTGTGCATTGGGTGTGTGAATTCCTCTCAGGGTGCATCTCAATAATCTAAAGAGGCTTCCTTCCATTGTTTCCTCCCCATTATCTGAATGGCCAGGATAGGTCAAGGGCAAGTATTAAGGCTGGATGCTTATTTAGTTTGAGACACTAGTGGCTAATGGTGAAGACAATGGCTGACATAGGCATAGTATATTTGATAGATGGGAGTTGTAGGCAAGCCAACCCAATTCCCCTCTGTGCTATGGTCATCACGAAATAACAGACCAGATAGATTTCATTTCATTCAGTTTCTGGTTGTTATTTTTGTTAGTGTAGCAGGAAGCACACAATCAAAGACCCCGGGAGTGTGTAAAACGCTGTCTGAAACCCTGGTGATAATGTTTGAGTGTGAGACACTTTGACCACCACAGAGAGCATATGATGACCAGGTTGAGGGGTTAAGTCAGGTCAAACACAGCCAGTCAGTATGGTTTGTATTTACTGATGAGCGGTCACTCATTCACACATGCTCTGCTCTGACAGTATTGTTACAGCACAGCCCACTCAGTCCAACATGCCTGCAGGGTAGTATTGATCTCCCAGGAGGCCCATGCAAACCATTCTCAAACCAGCAACGGTGGGACGGTCCATTTTTAGTATCATCACTGTTATTAAGGGCTGTTGGGGAGATGGTGCTTACAGCTTCTCATTAGAAGTGAGATATAAAATGGATGTAAGCCAGAGAGAGAGAGACTCAGACACAAGTATAATGGCAAGAGAGGAACCCAGAGAGAGTGTGGTGAATGAGCAAGTGGGTTAAAGAGAGAGATGGAAAGAAAATAGAGATGGAAGGGAAACTAGAGAGAAAGAGAAAGACATGGAGGCGGGTCTTACCGCAGGTCACTTTCTCAGGTATAGGTGGGGGAGGAGTTTCAGGGATTCCCGTTCTTCTCCTGTGGGAGGTGGGCTTGCTGGTCCAGCGGCGGCCTTTACCCCTCTTCTTCCGTAGGGGGGCGGGTGTTGGCCTGGCAGAGTCAACACCTATTAGACAGACACAAAAAACAGTCAATCAGCAATGCTTAACTGGTGCAAATCCAGACAATTTCAGAAACAGTCACTGACATTTCTTAGAGACAAGTTCAGGCATGCACAGATTGTACCGGAGTGTAGCTTACCCCCCCTCCATTGCTGGGTGGCGTGTTCGTCATGTGATTCTGTCTGTGCACAGGGGTCAGTCAGTCCAGATGTGCACACCTGTCTTTTGTCCTCTGTCCCGTAGTTCACTCTGAAACGTTCTGGTGATACTGAGAGGTAGATTAAGGTCAGACACTGACACAGCAGAGTGTAGACGGACAGGCAGATAACACACAGCTGGGAGGAGTAGGCCTACAGGTGATTATGACAACATTGTCTCTATTACTGCATGTTGGCTTCCAGTTATGAACAGCACTCTGTTACAGTTACCTGTCCTCCTTTTCTTGCGGGACACCAAAGGCAGGAGGTCGTGTCGCGTCAGGACTCGCAGCAGCTGCAACAGGGGCTCCAGGTTACCCTCACTGAGGTACCCACGTCTCTCCAGCTCCAGCAGCAGTTCTAGCCCACTCTTGGGCTTGTGGCGGGCAGCGGTAGGGCAGGCCAAAGCAGGAACCTTGGGCTGTAACCGCCGCCAGGCCTCCAGGAGCACTGGGCTGGGGGAGACTCCTTTACTGGCCTCAGGGTCTTCCTCACAGGGCTCGCTGGTCCAGCCAGCTGGGTCCAAGGGGTGCCCTCCAGCCGGATAGGTCTCATCCAAGAGGAACGACAGCACCTCAACGTCTGTCTCTGTCAGTTGAGAACCGACAACTTCAAACATCTCGTGTAGAGAGAGCATCCCATAGTACGTCAGGCACTCAGTCTCATCCCAATACAGAGAGTCTCGGAGAGAGTACCTTGGACGACGCATGGTTGCCATTGTTAACAAGCTAGCTGGCTATCCTTTCCCAATGCACATTGGCCAGACGTTTCTATGTGATAAGAATAAAGTTAATTAGACAATGTGATTAGCAATGAAGTAATGACAAACTAAACAACAGGACTGGCTAGGTTCCTCAGATTATCAAATAACAAGCCAGATAGCAGCCACAACGCGAATGGACCATACGATATTGACATGGACAGTTACAGGCTTGAAAATGCAAGCAACTGTCTAATTAATAACCGATGTGGAGGTGTGAACCACAAAGCTACTTCGTTTTCGTTGTAGCTACGTTGGAGAGCTCGAAATCTCGCCGAGCCACCATACCTTGCAAGTTCAAACTGTGTTGACAGTGCAACAAATTACGTTACGTAACAGACGTTCCACTGCTAGAAGAAAAAAAACTGCACTTTACATTTAGATTGACAGCCCTTGAAAACGGTCCAAAATAGAGATGGTCCCTCATACATAGCTACATTTCTCGATTTGATAGTAAAGCTAGGTGGAAACATCAAAATAATTAGTTGCAGCTGGAAGAACCATTTGGGTAGCTAGATAGCTAATCGTTAGCTACGAAATTATCGCTAGCCAGCAACGACAACAGCTGACTATACCATGAAGATGAATCAAGACGTTCAAATACATGTAAAGACTAAAGGCGGTAATTCATTGTCAATATAATATTGTTAATCGTTGCAACAAGCTAAATAATGTGTTATTTTGTGAAACTCGCCTTCGTTGTTCGAAGATGGTCAATGTTGTCAACACAGCTGGGGTGTATTCATTAGTCAGATTTGGTTCTAAAACGTGCTGTCTGTTGCAAAACGGAAACCGTTTGCTTTAGGAACCAAACGGAAACAAACAGAAAAAATGGAACAGGAACGAAGCGGGGAGGGACCTGCTTAAATGTATCCAATAGAAACTCGTTTTCGTTGCAAAACGTTTTGCAACTGAATCCACTAATGAATACGCCTCGTCTCGCACGCAGAGTTGGCAGTCGAACAACAACAGGCAGTAACCAATCACTGCACTTACTTTTTTAAGACATGTTGGCAGTGATCTACCGCCATGATGAGGAGGACAACAGTGGGTAGGTAGCGAAGAGACGAAGATGCTGTTGTCAGACCTACTAATTGTATACATGAAGAATGTGAATGAGGCAGTATTGCTGATGACAGTATAGTGACCTATCAGATTATTTTCCCGGAATATCTAATAAATATCCTGTTGTTTTCACTTTGTACTATGACCAGCACCGCTATGCTATTACCACAAGAAATCACGTCCCATCGAGAATTAATGTTTTATTTTATTGGAGGATTTTAAGGCTACATATAAATGTGTTCTGTGTGTCTATATGGCAAAAGCTGCAGCGGTCATCCCCCTCTTCAAAGGGGAGATGCTCTAGACCCAAACTGTTACAGACCTATACCCATCCTGCCCTGCCTTTCTAAGGTCTTCGAAAGCCAACTTAACAAACAGATCACCAACCATTTAAAATACCACCGTACCTTCTCAGCTATGCCATCTGGTTTCCGAGCTGGTCATGGGTGCACCTCAGCCACGCTCAAGGTCCTAAAAGATATCATAACTGGCATCGATAAGAGACAATACTGTGCAGCCGTATTCATCGACCTGGCCAAGGCTTTCGACTCGGTCAATCACCACATTCTTATCGGCAGACTCAACAGCCTTGGTTTCTCAAATGACTGCCTCGCCTGGTTCACCAACTACTTCTCAGATAGAGTTCAGTGTATCAAATCGGAGGGCCTGTTGTCCGGACCTCTGATAGTCTCTATGGGGGTGCCACAGGGTTCAATTCTCGGGGTGACTCTTTTCTCTGTATACATCAATGATGTCGCTCTTGCTGCTGGTGATTCTCTGCTCCACCTCTACCCAGACGACACCATGCTGTATACTTCTGGCCCTTCTTTGGACACTGTGTTAACTAACCTCCTAACTAACTAACCTGCCATACAACTCTCCTTCTGTGGCCTCCAACTGCTCTTAAATGCAAGTAAAACTAAATGCATGCTCTTCAACCGCTGCCTGCACCTGCCCGCCCATCCAGCATCACTACTCTGGACGGTTCTGACAACTACAAATACCTAGGTGTCTGGTTAGACTATAAACACTCCTTCCAGACTCACATTAATTAATTGTAATTACTTTGCCACAACAGACTATTTATTGCCTTACCTCCCTAATTTGACCTAATTTGCACACTGTATATAGATTTTTTTCTATTGTGTCATTGACTGTACGTTTGTTTATGTGTAACTCTGTGTTGTTTGTGTCGCACTGCTTTGCTTTATCTTGGCCAGGTCGCTGTTGTAAATGACAACTTGTTCTCAACTGGCCTACCTGGTTAAATAAAGGTAAAATACAAATTATGACCGTATGAGCACTGGGCTCTCACAGATCCATCCAGACATGATGCTGCAGGTCTCTTCTCTCCAGCTCCGAGAAGGGTGGAGGCACACACTCTCTCCCCTCACACTCACAGCACTCTTTCTACCTGGGGGATTCCACAGAGATACACTGATTTTCTACACATCCAATGCCCATAATATATGCGTATTATATCCTGTATTAATACTAGAGTAAAGATTGTCTTGAGGCCCAACCACCTTGCACCATAGATCTAACCCACCTCTGCGCATCTCCAATACAATGTCTCTCACCTGTTCCTCTGGACTAATGACCACCAGGTCTCCGCCCTGTTGAACACAGTCGACCCGACCGCTGCTTCAGCTCCTCCTCTCAGTGGAGAAGAAGTAACACCTGGAGGAGAGAATCTTCCAGCCCTTAAGACAAGGTGTGTGAGGCGATGATGTACACAAACACTTACACACGCGCACAGACACACACACATGAGAACACATTCATTCAGCATCATCTGGATATGTTTGCAACAAAAGTTCAACATTTACCTTCTGCTACCATTTCTGTCAAGCCGTCTAGGCATACAGTTTGATGCATGTATTGGATAAATCCACCGTATGCACCACACAAAACGCACTACAACTGCCTCTACAATGCTGGAAGGCAAACGCAGCATTCCATTGGAAATGAATGTACTTCTGGTGTACCAAAATGCAATGACGCGTTGGTGTGATCGAGGCGTTAAGCTGCACTGATGTTCAGGGGTTGTCACTGTGACGTTCCCTGGTTCATGTGAGATCTTTTATCTCTCTCTGTAGTTGTTTTTAGATGCTGTCAGGTCTATAGTTTTTTTGCAATTTGTTGTTGGATGTCAGTAGGCCTTCATACTCTCTAATTGGTTATGAGAAGCAGCAAGGTCTCTGTGTTGCCTCTCTGACTGGTACTTGGACGCGACAAGTTTCATGTAGTCTCTCTCCAGTTGGTCCTTAACCACAGCCTTCATAGCTGTTCATTTTCTGTAGCTCAGCTTGAGTTGAAGTGAAAGCATAATTTTGGATCCAGATCTGGTTCTAGGCTGTGAGGACGGTGTCGTAGTTGTCCCTCAGAAACTGAAATTATGCCGCCAGTAAGGTGCAACTGATAGAAGCTGTGTAATCTGGTGAGATGGACACAAAGTATGAGTGTTAACAATTAGTGTACAGCAGATTGTTTTAGTATACGCTGCCTTTAAGGTTATAGTGAGGCCCAGAGCCATGTATTTAGATATTCTAAATACATGGCTCTGGAATGGCCAAGGCCTATAAGGATGTGATGAAGAATATGCCTATTGTGTCCTCCTGTAATCATAGACCTGAGATGGTTAGGATTGATAGCAGTGAGGCGTCACTACAGACCCGGGTTCGATCTGGAATCCCATAGAGTGGCGCACAATTGCCCCAGTGTCGTCTGGGTTGGGAGAGGGTTTGACCGGGGGGCTTTACTTGGCTCATCGTGCTCTAGCAACTCCTTGTGGCGGGCTGGGCACCTGTAGGCTGACTTCGGTCATCAGTTGAACTGTGTTTCCTCCTACACATTGGTGCGGGTGGCTTCTGGGTTAAGCGGGCGGGTGTTATGAAGCTCGGTTTGACAGGTCATGTTTCGGAGGATACATGACTCGACCTACGCCTCTCCCAGGCCAGTTGGGGAGTTGAAGCGATGACACAAGATCGCAATTGGATATCACGAAATTGGGGAGAAAAAGGGTGGAAGTTTAAAAAAAAGGAATAATGCAGTAACCAGGGGCAACACAGACCTATTAAAATAAGAAGCATTATACAGCTCATTGATTGAAAAAACAAGGTAGCCTAGCTGTTAAGCAGTTGGTCCAGTACCCAAAAGGTTGCTGGTTTGAATCCTTGAGCCGGAAAGGTGGAAAAATATGCTGTTCTGCCCTTGAGAAGGGCAATTAACCCCCAACAACTGCTCCCCACTTACAAAAAATGATTGCAGTTTTGAAAGTGCAGTAACTGCAATTCAATGTGGTATTTTGGATGCAGAATAACTGCAGTTGGACTGTAGTTATACAGAACTCTAACTGCAATTACAGGCAACATTTCTGCAGTAAAAAAAAAAAAAACTGTTATTGTGGAGGCAGTATTTGCAGTATACTGCATCTTTTTTCGTAAGGGCCGGGTGTCGATGACGTGGATGTCGATTAAGGCAGCCCCTCGCACCTCTCTTATTCAGAGGGGTTGGGTTAAATGGGGAAGACACATTTCGGTTCAATGCATTCAAATGTGCAACTGTATAGGGTCAATTTCACGCCATATGTATTGAATTTAAAATAAAATAAACCGTGAACATGAAAAATAAAGTTGAGAATTTGACATTATATTTTCGAGGACGGGTGAAATCAAAAACCAAACAATTGAAAGCAAAATGTATAGAATTATTTAAAAAATAAACATCAAGAGCAAAACCCAAAAACGTGTAAGCAAATATTTTTTAAGTGAGAACAAAGCTCTATGACAAATGATAAAATATATATATATATTTGAAAACGAATGAAAAAATCGTTTTCGGTTCAACTTTCCCAGCAACCAACCCTATTGAATCCATTTTGCCTACGCTCTTGCCTACCTTTTGGTTACGCTACCTGTATATTTGCTTTCGATGTCTGTTTCTTTGCTTTCACTGCCAGTCTTTTCGATTGCGAGTTTTGGCATTATTTTTCCCTGAAGGGCGTGGTTTAGAGGGAGGCCTAGACAATGAGTCTCCATTGGTCCGCTAGTTTTGGAGCGACGGTTCGTTTTAACCTAATCGATGAACATGACAGACAGGTTTACCTGTTGGACAACTTTCGGTGCAGGTGTTTGGCGAACCAGTTACTACACCTACAAGTTTTGGGATTTTGCTTTCGATGTCTTATTTGTGTTCATAATTCTATACATTTTGCTTTCAATTGTTTGGTTTTTGATTTCAACATCCATTATTTCACCCGTCCTCGAAAATATAATGTTTACATTCTCAACTTTATTTTAAATGTTCATGTTTTATTTTTTATTTAGAATCAATACATTTGGCGTGAAATTGACCCCATACAACTGACTGTTTCCCCTTCCCATATAAGCTTTTTGGACGAGAAAAAAAATACAAGAAATTGAAAGACCGAAGTCGCATTCCGTTCCAGCAGGTGGCGATAGTGCGAAATGTGTTTGCCGCTGTGCTCAAAGGAACGTCCTCCTTTGTTTAACGCATACGGTGTCTACGCTATGTTGTTGTAAATGTACCTGTGATTATCCGCTAGCAAGCTGACACAACTTTTCTCCTCTGAAAATGTCAAAAATAGAGTTATTGAGAGTGTTTCTCAACCAGAGATTGACAATGGCAGCTGAGGAGATATTTGGCGTCGTTGAAGAAACGATAGCAGGGTACCAGGAAGAGAACAGCCGTCTGCGTAGCATGCTCGATGTAGTTATTAAACCAGATATACTATTACACAGAATAGGTGTGTGACTGAGGCTGCTAGCTGTTATATTTTAAACGTTCTTTGCATGTGTCAAGTGGTCAATGTCATGATGTATCAACCAAAACCAATGACAATGTAGCTATGTTAGTATCTATCGAAATAGCTAGCTATCTAACTAGAATACTATTCATGTTAACGTTTTAGATGTTTTATTTAATTCTCTATCCTTCCCTCCAGACATCCAACAGCCCACTCACCCTGTATCTGAACAGGAGGTTCTCCCTGAGCAGCAACACTTTGAGCAGGAGTGGAGCCCCAGTCGGGGGCAGGAAGACCCACATTACATACAGATAAAAGAGGAACCGGAGGAACTAGAGTCATCTTTGAAAAATGACTCCAACCACCAGGACCTGACTCAGTCCTCACTTCTTTATGAAACCCAAAGTGAAGACTATGAAGAGACGTACTGTCTTCCCAGCACCTCAACTGCACAGAGGAACTACTCTCTACACAGCACCTCAACTGCACAGAGGAACTACTCTCTACACAGCACCTCAACTGCACAGAGGAACTACTCTCTACACAGCACCTTAACTGAACAGAGCAGCTACTCTCTACCCAGCACCTCCACTGAACAGAACATGATACAGATCAAACCAGAACTTAATGCAGAAGACAATGGAATATCAGAACCATCCCGTGAGTCTCAGCCCCTCTTTACAGAAGATACAGAGTCTTCTGCAGCTCAGAGTAAAAACATGAAATGTGTCAAAGGGGTAGAGAGTAGACCTCTGTCAGATTCAAAGCCACTGAAATCAAAGAGATCACAGACAGTAAGAAAACAAAGTGCCTATATCCACTGTAAATTTTGTGGAATGTATTTCTCCTACTTAGCTTCTTTAGTGAATCATGCAAGAAAGCATGCACAGGACAAAGAATGTCTATGTGGTGTGTGTGGAATACACTTAGAGTCCACAGAAAGCATGTTAGATCATCTAGAAACCCACGTTGGAGCTAGAGTTTGTCATGTTTGTGGTACATTTTTCCCTGGGAGTGCTGAGCTGAATGATCATATGAAGGTTCACCCAGGGGAGAAATCGTTTCGCTGTCCTGATTGTGGCAAGTGTTTCAGAAAAAATCCAGATCTCACAGCGCACAAGAGGATTCATACAGGGGAGAGACCGTACCGCTGCCAGTTTTGTGGCAAAGGATTCAGTCAGAGTGGAAACCTGGCTGTGCATATGAAGAGCCACTCTGGGGAGAAACCACATTGCTGCCCTGTTTGTGGGAAATGTTTCAGCAGTAAATCTTATATGAACACACACATGAAGATTCACACAGGGGAGAGGCCATTTAGCTGTCGTTTATGCGGAAAATGTTTCATAAGAAACCCTGATCTGACAGTCCACATGAGGACTCATACAGGGGTGAAACCATATAAGTGCCAGTATTGTGGCCAAGGATTCAAACAGAATTATCACCGGAAACTACACATGAAGATCCACATGGGAAAACCCACATCATTGCCATCTTTGTGACGTATTTCAGCACTAGCACCCAGTCAACCTGGCATGAGATTTCACATGGAAGAGAAGACTTCACTGCAGTGACTGGCAGAGGCTTTGCATAGACTGGAAGTTTGGGAGGACATATAATGACAATGCACAGAATACCTTAGTGTAGAAAATACTGACTGTAGACCTTGTTTGTGATACATGTTTCACTCAGCCACTTTATTGAGGAAAGTTTTTACATGCAGTGACTGTTAATATGTGGTTGTTTTACCTGTTTTGAATGTACTGACTGTAAGTTGCTCTGGGTAAGAGTGTCAACTAAATGACCCAAATGTAAATGCAAGAAATTAAATTGACACAGGAGAGAAATTGTGTCATTGTTTTATAAAAAACATACATAAGCCAATGATTGCTGCTAAATGCTTAAAATGGATGAACTCCCCTAGAAGATATGAGAAGAACATTCACAAGAGTGAGAAAACATAATGACAACCCAAAAAAAAAACTCATGACAACGTGACAGTCGTCCCGTGTAGTCTTTCAGACAATACAAGAAGTGCATTAAAACATTTCATTCCCTAAATCTACTGTCATTCTTTATTTCTAGGAAATATATAAAAAATATACAGACACTGGAGAATAGATTGGGAAATACTTATTCAATCTGATCAGTAAATAGTAGTATGAAGGACGAGATATGAATTCATTTTCAATGTCCTCTTCTCAAAAGCAGCAGACTCTGGCGCCACCTGCAGGAACGCCACGACCCGCGTCTTCCGCTCCAGCAGGGGGCGACAGTGCAACACGTATTATGCCGTACACGCAGAGACTGACAGCGCTCTTTGTCTTGACTTAGTTTACGTTGGTAGCTAGCTGGCTAACTTAGCTAGTTACACAACGTTCCTTATAAAAACATGTCTAAAATAGAGTACTTGAGAGTGTTTCTCAACCAGAAATTGATAGCGGCAGCTGAGGAGATATTTGGTGTCGTTGAAGAAACGATAGCAGAGTACCAGGAGGAGGTCTCTCACACAAAGGAGGAGAACAGGCGTCTACGGAGCATGCTGGATATTCGTTCTAAGCCACCGATCAAGTTACATAGACGAGCAGGTGTGTGTTTGTTTTTTCAACATTCGTTTAATATGAGACATGTTAAGCTATCAATGTGTATTTACTTTTTGAGAGTGTAGCTAGCTAGTTACAAAACCAGTGTCTGTAATAATATTATTATTGTAAGCCTCGCTAACTACGTCAAGTCAGCTCATGAGTTTTCTATTTCATCCTTCTCTCCAGACCTCCAGCAGCTCCCTGTCACCGTGTCTGATGAGGTGGTTTCCCATGAGCAGCAGGAGTGGAGCCCCAGTCTGGGGCAGAAGGACCCAGAACCCACACGGATGAAAGATGAACAGGATGAACCAAGAACCAGTCAGGAGGAAGAGAATCATTTCAATGAGTTTATCAATTCTTACGGTTGTGTATCAAGTGGCTATTATCAGGACCCAACTCAGTCCTCACATGGAGAGAGATACTCTCTACCCAGCACCTCAACTGAACAGATCAAAACAGAACCTTATGTAGAAGACTATGGTGTATCAGAACCAACCAGAGAGTCTCAGCCCTTCTCTGCAGTAGATACAGAGTGTTCTGCAGCTCAGAGTGAAAACAGAGGACATATTGACAGGATGGAGTGTGGAGGACCTCTGTCAGGTCTAATGTTAAAGCCACTCAAATCAAAGAGAACAAAGACAGTAAAAGGACAAAGTTCTCATAGTGTTAAGGACAGGAAATTGAACCATCTAAAATCACACTCGAGACCCAGTGTAAGCTGGGATGCTGCTCCTAGTTGTAAGGTATGTGGAAAGCAATTTGACTCCATGGCTTCTTTATTAAATCATGTGCAAATGCACACACAGGATAAAGAACATCTTTGTGGTGTGTGTGGAAAATTCTGTCAGTCCACAGAAAGTATGATGGATCACCTACAAACTCACATTGGAGCAAAGTGTTGTCATATTTGTGGTAAATATTTTGCTTGGGATACTTTCCTGAAAAGGCATTTGAGGAGTCATACAGGGGAGAAGCCGTTTCACTGTCAAGATTGTGGCAAAGGATTTACTCAGCGTGGACACCTAAACTTACATATGAGGAGCCACACAGGGGAGAAACCACATCAATGCCAGGATTGTGGCAAAGGATTCAGTCAGAGTGGAAACCTGGCTGTGCATATGAAGAGCCACTCTGGGGAGAAACCGCATCGCTGCCCTGTTTGTGGCAAATGTTTCAGCAGAAACCCTGATCTTACAGTGCACATCAGGACTCATACAGGGGTGAAACCATATAAGTGCCAGTATTGTGGCCAAGAATTCAAGCAGAATTATCACCTGAAACTACACATGAAGATCCACATGGGAAAACCCACATCATTGCCATCTTTGTGACGTATTTCAGCACTAGCACCCAATCAACCTGGCATGAGATTTCACATGGAAGAGAAGACTTCACTGCAGTGACTGGCAGAGGCTTTGCATAGACTGGAAGTTTGGGAGGACATATAATGACAATGCACAGAATACCTTAGTGTAGAAAATACTGACTGTAGACCTTGTTTGTGATACATGTTTCACTCAGCCGCTTTATTGAGGAAAGTTTTTACATGCAGTGACTGTTAATATGTGGTTGTTTTACCTGTTTTGAATCCACTGACTGTAAGTTGCTCTGGGTAAGAGTGTCAACTAAATGACCCAAATGTAAATGCGAGAACAGTACTCCAACAGTCCAATTAAACACAGGAGAGAAGCCATATACTTGTGTTATTCAAATGGATGAAGTCCCCTAGAAGGTCTGAGAACATTCACAAGAGGGAGAAACACAAATAACAACCTGATAAAAATCCTCCTGACAACATGGCAGTTGTCCCCTGTGTAGAGAGAGTCTTTCAGACAATACAAGAAGTGCATTAAACATGTAGTTCTCTGAGTTCTTTATTCCTCTGAAATACATCACTCCTCTCCTCTTCCTTTAGTTAATTGCAGACATGAGAATGTTGGATTAGTGATAGCAGTATAGTGTATTATATTTTTGGTGCACTTTAGTGATCTAGGGAGGCAATGATTGATCTAAACTTCAGATTTGCACCAGTAGTGCTGTAGCAGTGCCACCAGCTCTGCAGTCTACTACATGTAGGTCTATGTGCTGGGCTAGAATAACAATATACAGACACTGGAGAATAGATTGGGAAATACTTAATCAATCTGATCAATGACAAGAGAATAATTAATTTTGCCCAGTAATCAGTGTCCTTCTTAAAATTAGAATCAACTCTGGTGCAAACTGCAGGAGCTTCACGACCTGCGCTTTCCGCTCCAGCAGGTGGCGATAGAGCAAAATGTATTATGTCGTGCACGCACAAAGACTACATAATGAAGAGATGCTCATGTCTCCGCCCTTACAGTGGGAAGGTAGGCGACAACCTTGGGTCAAAAATAAGCCCATGTAAACGCGTTGGCCTAGTTTCGGACAGAGTTAGGGGAGAGTGAAACCCTCTGGCTTCGCATCAGCGCTCTTTATTTTTTCGACTTTAGTAGCTATCTAGCAAACGTTCCTTCTGTACAAATGTCTAAAATAGAGTTATTGAGAGTGTTTCTAAACCAGAGATTGATAGCGGCAGCTGATGAGATATTTGGTGTCGTTGAAGAAACGATAGCAGAGTACCAGGAAGAGGTTTCTCGCACAAAGGAGGAGAACAGGCGTCTACTGATCACGCTTGATATCCTTACTAAGCCAGATAACAAGTTACATAGACAAGGTGTGTTTGTATTTTCAACATTCGTTTAATATGAGACACGATTAAGCTATCAATGTAATAAAATGTTGAGAGTGTAGATAGTTCCAATGTCTGTAAAAGATTACTCAATCTTAAACCCGGCTAACAATTCTAGGGTGAGGATTTATATATATTTTGATGTTACCCGTAATCGTCCCAGGTTTGTTTGTCCAGTTTTCCGTTAGTTATGGAAACATTATATCTATGTTAGCAAAAACCATTTTGAGAACCCGTTAGCATGTTTTGATGTTAAAGTTAGAACATTCCCTTTTTAATGTCACACAGATCTTATCAAGAACGTGGCTACAATGTTATCAGAATATATAACATTCATGTTCTAGACGCGCTATATGGGACGTTGCAAAAACATTTATGTGTCCGGTTTTCTGAGGGTTAGGGGAATATTCTAACAAAGTCCCACAAATTATACACGGGACATGGTTGCCAAGTTCTCGGAATGTAAGATATTCGTGTTCTAGACACGTTTCATGGGAACATTGCAATGGCATTTCTGTGTATCAGTTGTCAGCAGTCGCCTGATTTGTCCAGAAAGAAACGTTCTCCCCCTAACATTTCATCACCTGGAATTTGAATTCACAACCTCTTGGTTCACGGCAATCAGATTTTCCTGCTACACCACCATGCCTGTGTCAGTTATCAGTTAATTGGACTATTCTCTCATTGATTTGATTGACTTATTTCAACAATTGAATGGCTTTCTATATTATCTAATGTTTGTGCAGCATATTAACCTGTTTTAATGATACTCCTCAATCACTAGGATCAATATGTTTTTCTTGAGTGTACTTTTAACAGAACTGAGAGTTACTTAAAAGTTCATTCACCCTATTGCTTACACATATCACGTTGTTTCAGGTCTACACAAGTGTCTAGGGAGGAGGGTTGGGGTTTCTTCTTGACAGGGCCTAACTATTGGTTTGTGTTGGGCCAGTAACCAAAAGGTTGCTGGATCGAATCCCCAGCTGACAAGGTAAAAATCGGTGGCTCTGCCCCTGAGCAATGCAGTTAACCCACTATTCCTCGGGCGCCGAAGACGTGGATGTCGATTAAGGCAGCCCCTCGCACCTCTCTAATTCAGAGGGGTTGGGTTAAATGCGGAAGACACATTTCAGTTGAAGGCATTCAGTTGTACAACTGACTAGGTATCTCCCTTTCCCAATGAGCACATGCCCTAGAGCATGTCTGTCCAACTCCTCCTGGAGAGCTACCATCCTGTAGGTTTTCACTCTAACCCTAATCTAGCATACTGACTTATCCTAATTGGCTGGTGGATACACTGAATCAGGCTGGTGACAACTGGGGTTGGAGTGAACCTACAGGAGGGTAGCTCTCTAGGAACAGGGTTGGAGAGCCCTGCCCTAGAAATAACCCTCATTGGGACAGTCGTTAGGTTGTTCCTCATTGGTGCTAGTGGTCTTGGTTTGAGACCCGCAGGAAGAGGCAACCTACTCTCACATTCTTAGCAATATGTTAGTCATTATTTGGCAACAGTTACAACACACCCATGTTTGAAGTAAATCTCTGTTAAAAGTACACCCAATAAAATATTTTATTGATCATAGTGATTCAGAAGTATCATTAAAACAGGTTAATATGACCCATCAATATTAGACAACTATAGAGAAAGCCCTTAAATTGCTGGAAAAAGTAAATAAAAAATCAAAGATAAGAGACTAATCAGATTAACTGACAGCCTACTTTACACAGACATGATGGTGTAGCAGGAAGATTGGAGTACCGTGAATTAAGGGGTTGAGAGTTCAAATCCCAGGTGTGGACATGTTGAATAATAATTACTGATTAATTGAACATGCACAATATAATCATGTATGTCAAATATGGAAGTTGAAAACACAGTATGTTAAAAGCATTGTGTGTGTGTGAGTATCCCTAACCTTGCCAACAGCCAAAGAGTTGTCAATCAATCAGTGGTTCACCAATCAGGGCCTTAATTGGCTTGGCAACAGTAACAAGACGTGATGTGTAAAACATTTTATTTTGTGGACACATGTTCCTATTAAACATGTCTCAGGCATTAATATTTCATGTTCTGAGAACATGGCAACCATGGTCTGTGTATGTTTGGTGGGATGTTGATGGAATATTCTCCTAACCAGCAAAAACTGGAGACATGAATGTTCTTGCAACATTCCCATGAAACATGTCTATGACATTTATATGACTTTCTATCTGACATTAAGGGAATGGTCTCTTGGAAACATGCCTTGTACATCCTGGGAACATTCCTATGAAAACGTTAGTTAATGACCGAATGAGACGCTTAAGGAAATATTCAAATAAAGTTGTGGGAACATTTGTTGTTAGCTGCGTATGTCAAGTCAGCTCTTGAGTTTTCTATTTCATCCTTCTCTCCAGACCTCCAGCAGCTCACTGTCACTGTGTCTGATGAGGTGGTTTCCCCTGAGCAGCAGGAGTGGATCCCCAGTCTGGGGCAGAAGGACCCAGAACCCACACGGATGAAAGATGAACAGGATGAACCAAGGACTAGTCAGAAGGAAGATAATCATTTCAATGAATTTATCAATTCTTACGGCTGTGTATCAAGTAGCTATTATCAGGACCCAACTCAGTCCTCACATGGAGAGAGATACTCTCTACCCAGCACCTCAACTGAACAGATCAAAACAGAACCTTATGTAGAAGACTATGGTGTATCAGAACCAACCAGAGAGCCTCAGCCCTTCTCTGCAGTAGATACAGAGTGTTCTGCATCTCAGAGTGAAAACAGAGGACATATTGACAGGATGGAGAGTGGAGGACCTCTGTCAGGTCTAATGTTAAAGCCACTCAAATCAAAGAGAACAAAGACAGTAAAAGGACAAAGTTCTCATAGTGTTAAGGACAGGAAATTGAACCATCTAAAATCACACTCGAGACCCAGTGTAAGCTGGGATGCTGCTCCTAGTTGTAAGGTATGTGGAAAGCAATTTGACTCCATGGCTTCTTTATTAAATCATGTGCAAATGCACACACAGGATAAAGAACATCTTTGTGGTGTGTGTGGAAAATTCTGTCAGTCCACAGAAAGTATGATGGATCACCTACAAACTCACATTGGAGCAAAGTGTTGTCATGTTTGCGGTAAATATTTTGCTTGGGATGCTTTCCTGAAAAGGCATTTGAGGAGCCACACAGGGGAGAAGCCGTTTCGCTGTCATCATTGTGGCAAAGGATTCAGTCAGAGTGGAAACCTGGCTGTGCATATGAAGAGCCACTCTGGGGAGAAACCACATCGCTGCCCTGTCTGTGGCAAATGTTTCAGCAGAAACCCTGATCTTACAGTGCACATCAGGACTCATACAGGAGTGGAACCATATAAGGGCAGTATTGTGGCCAAGGATTCAAGCAGAATTATCACCGGAAACTACACATGAAGATCCACTTGGGAAAACCATATCATTGCCATCTTTGTGACATGTATTTCAGCACTAGCACCCAGTCTAGGGCGTGACCCAGTCTGTCACACCCTGGGTGCTAGGCTTTTATTCTCTATTTTGGTTAGGCAAGGGTGTGACTAGGGTGGGCATTCTAGTTTCTTTATTTCTATGTTTTGGCCGGGTATGGTTCTCAATCAGGGACAGCTGTCTGTCATTGTCTCTGATTGGGAATCATACTTAGGCAGCCTCTTTTGCCACATTAGTTGTGGGTAGTTGTCTTTGTTAGTGGCCTGTATAGCCCGAGTCAGCTTTATGGTTGTTTTTGTTGGAGACATTCTTAATAAAAATAAATGTACGCTCACGACGCTGCACCTTGGTCCGGTCATTTCCCTGACGACGATTGTGACATAGTCAACCTGGCATGAGATTTCACATGGAAGAGAAGGCTGGCAGAGGCTTTGCATAGACTGGAAGTTTGGGAGGACATATAATGACAATGCACAGAATACTTTAGTGTAGAAAATACTGACTGTAGACCTTGTTTGTGATACATGTTTCACTCAGCCGCTTTATTGAGGAAAGTTTTTACATGCAGTGACTGTTAATATGTGGTTGTTTTACCTGTTTTGAATCCACTGACTGTAAGTCACTCTGGGTAAGACAATGCAATTATGTTTCACTGTTAGTCTACACCTGTTGCTTATAAAGCGTGTCACAAAAAGAAAATTGATTTGATTTGATTGCTGCTAAATGCTTCAAATGGATGAAGTCCCCTAGAAGGTCTGAGAACATTCACAAGAGGGATAAACCATAATAACAACCTGATGAGAATCCTCCTGACAACATGGCAGTTGTCCCCTGTGTAGGGAGAGTGTTTCAGACAGTACAAGAGGTGCATTAAAACATGTCGTTCTCTCAATCTACTGGCTTTATTTCTATAAAATACAGTGCCTTCAGAAAGTATTCATACCCCTGGACTTATTACACATTTTGTTGTGTTACAGCCTGTACTCAAAATTGATTCATTTTTTCACACCCATCTACACACAATACCCCATAATGACAAAGTGAAAACATATTTTTAGAAATGTATTGATAATGAAATACAGAAATGTCATTGACATAATCACACTCCTTAGCTCAGATTGTGACGGCCCTGAATATGTCTGAACCGTCTCAGTGCTCCTCCTTCCAATAGGGCGCTTCCCCTTTAATTCGCAATTAAATACTGCTTCTCCTTCCAATAGGGTGCTTCCGCTTTAATTACTAATTAAATTGCCTGCCTCAGCTGCGCAAAAGTGGAATTGTGATCGAGACACGAACGAGGATGTGTTCAACCCTCATTTACGTTTCCGTTTGTTTTTGTTGCCTTCAAAAGTGTGCTTTTGTAGCCTATTAGCAAGTTTACCCAGGATCGGATCTCTCTTTGCTTCTGTTGGACTACACCTCTCCGTTGTTCTTCGTGGCCTTTCTCCGCTGGGGATCTGTTGTCGGATTGGATTGGATTGTCTGACTGACCACAACCTTTTTGTATACGGTATTTCATTTGTTTTGGTGTGATGTATACCGTGATGATTTATGTAGTTAGTTGTCGTTGAGGACTTAAGATTTGATACCTTTTATAGGTGTTGTAAAATAATTGTTATTTTGATTTTATGATTGATACTGGGTTTACGCTACACTTGTATGAACGGACAAACATTGCGTGACTAAGGTCACTTGAGTTCCCTGAACTCCTTTACCGGGCTGGACTCTTTTAGGCCCGAGGTACAGGACTTTTCTGGAGGAACCAGAACTCATTATTGTGTGTGTGTGTGAGATTTATGTTGGTATTACAACTCACGCAAAATAATACAGTTGAAGTTATTTCCAGTGTTTTAAGGGTTTATGAAAAGTGTATGTCCATCCTGACTTTTACCTGAGTCCTTTGTATTGTTGTAGACTTGACGGACCAGATGGGACTCATTCCCTCCCAAACCAAAAGGAGAAACCAATATTTTATCTGGTAGGCACAACCTACCTGGCACCCCTATAAACATTAACCTCAAGTCAAAACCGTTACAAGGTGCATCCAATTTCCTTTGATCATTCTTGATGTTGCTTCAACTTGATTGGAGTCCACCTGTGGCCAATTCAATTGTTCAGACATGATTTAGAAACACACCTGTCTATATAAGGTCCCACAGTTGACAGTGCATGTCAGAGGGGGCAGATAGGCAATCTTTCCTGAATATTTATCGTACTTTGATGCTATTGTCATTAGATTATGGGTGCTTTGTTTATGGTCCTGTGGCTTTTATATCGTTTTTTCCCCTTGATAGGATGCAAGCGAGGGCACTCCGGATATGTGAGTGTGCATTTAAAACTACACCGGTTGGGGCTTTACAAGTAGACACTGGGGAAATGCCACTGTCCCTTAGATGAGTTAAGCTAGCCCTGGCGTACTGGGCAAGACTGAAGGTTAGTACGGTAGCTCATCCTACACTGACAGTATTGGAAGACTGCTGGGAATATGAAATGTCAAGAGAGGGGTTTATAAAGATGGACTCCGGGACCTTTTTATAGGGCCATCTGTGGAAATAGGAAGTACCACATGTCGATTTTTAGCCTGATGGAGGAAAAGAAAGTGGTGTGAAGATCATGTAGCAACAATAGTGGATCAATATATTACTAATAAGTTTTATTCTTGTCTTGCAGTGCATACAGATGGTTCAAAGGATCCCATGAATGGGAAGATGGCAGCAGGTGCATTTATTCCTGAGTTCGATGTTAATCTATGCAAGAGACTAACAAATTATTTATCTGTCGATTCAACAAATGGTTGCATTAGTTGTTTGATTGCAATGGATAGAGGAGGTGCAACCAAGAAGAGTAGCAATATGTTCAGACTGCATCAGTTTAGTTTAAGATCTGGAAAGCATTTCGCTATACCTGCAATAACATGTGCTAAACGTGTATGAGACATAATTAGATTTTGTTTTGAAAGTCAGAACATGAGGATTTATGGGTAGAAATAATGCTGCTGTTGGGCTTACAAATAAATGGTATTGAAATTAAGTTCTGTTGGATTCCAGCTCATAAAGGAGTTAATGGAAATTATATAGTAGATATAATAGCCAAAAAAAGCAGTGAAAATAATATTATGGATATACAGGTGCAGTTGGGTTGAGAGAATTAAAACATTGATTTGAAAAATGGGTTAGATTGCTGGCAGAGACAATGGGATGAAAGTAGTAAGGGCAGACATTTTTATATTACAAGGAAATCTGTACGGGAGATAGTGTTATAATGGGAACAGAAGGGATAGAGTTATGTTGTGTAGGATCAGATTAGGGCATATGGGATTGAATCCCTCTTTGAAATTGATAGGGAAGCATGATACTGGAATGTGTAATGGCTGTATGGTACGTGTGATGTAGAAAGGGAGAGGTTGTTTGACAGGTTCAGAGAGGTTCGATAGAAATGGGGAGTAGGTGGTATTTTATGTGGGGATAACGGGAGTAGTGAGGTTTGTAGGGAATTATTTTATTAGAAATTCTGGGTTAGTTGAGAGAATATAGTGGTATAGATAGGTCGTGACCGGCCTCACGCTCCAGAACAGTAGGAGGGTTAGTTAGGTCGTGACTGGCCTCACGCTCCAGAACAGTAGGAGGGTTAGTTAGGTCGTGACTGGCCTCACGCTCCAGAACAGTAGGAGGGTTAGTTAGGTCGTGACTGGCCTCACGCTCCAGAACAGTAGGAGGGTTAGTTAGGTCGTGACTGGCCTCACGCTCCAGAACAGTAGGAGGGTTAGTTAGGTCGTGACTGGCCTCACGCTCCAGAACAGTAGGAGGGTTAGTTGAGAGAATATAGTGGTATATATAGGTCGTGACCGGCCTCACACTCCAGAACAGTAGGAGGGTTAGTTGAGAGTGACCGGCCTCACACTCCAGAACAGTAGGAGGGTTAGTTGAGAGAATAGTAGTGGTATATATAGGTCGTGACCGGCCTCACACTCCAGAACAGTAGGAGGGTTAGTTGAGAGAATATAGTGGTATATATAGGTCGTGACCGGCCTCACACTCCAGAACAGTAGGAGGGTTAGTTAGGTCGTGACCGGCCTCACACTCCAGAACAGTAGGAGGGTTAGTTGAGAGAATATAGTGGTATATATAGGTCGTGACCGGCCTCACACTCCAGAACAGTAGGAGGGTTAGTTAGGTCGTGACCGGCCTCACACTCCAGAACAGTAGGAGGGTTAGTTGAGAGAATATAGTGGTATATATAGGTCGTGACCGGCCTCACGCTCCAGAACAGTAGGAGGGTTAGTTAGGTCGTGACTGGCCTCACACTCCAGAACAGTAGGAGGGTTAGTTGAGAGAATATAGTGGTATATATAGGTCGTGACCGGCCTCACACTCCAGAACAGTAGGAGGGTTAGTTAGGTCGTGACCGGCCTCACACTCCAGAACAGTAGGAGGGTTAGTTGAGAGAATATAGTGGTATATATAGGTCGTGACCGGCCTCACACTCCAGAACAGTAGGAGGGTTAGTTGAGAGAATATAGTGGTATATATAGGTTGTGACCGGCCTCACACTCCAGAACAGTAGGAGGGTTAGTTGAGAGAATAGAGTGGTATATATAGATCGTGACCGGCCTCACACTCCAGAACAGTAGGTTCTGGTTGCGATTCGCCAATAAAAACTTTAAGTAGAAGTGCACGTCAGAGCAGAATCTAGACCATGAAGTCCAAGGAACTCTCTAGATCTGAGATAAAATTGTGATGAGGCATATAGCTGGGGAAGGGTATAGAACAATGTAAATGTAAATGTAGAGTGTTGAAAGTTTCCCAGAGCTCAGTGGTCTCCATCGTTGGGAAATTGAAAAAATATGGAACGACCCAGACTCTGCCTAGACCTTGCCGTCCAACCAAACTGCGCAACCGGGCAAGAAGGACCTTGGTCAGGGAGGTGACCAAGAATGCAATGAACACTCCCGAGTTCCTTGGCTGTGATGGGAGAAGTCTCTACATTACTTCACCAATCTGGGATTTATGGGAGTGTGGCCAGATGATAGCCACTCCTGAGAAAAAGGCACAGGACAGCATGCCTGGAGTTTGCAAGAAGGCATGTGACAGACTGAGATCATAAGGCAAACAATTGTGGTCTGATGAGACAAATTGAACACTTTGGCCTGAATGCAAAGTGCTTTGTCTGGAGAAAACCAGACACAGCTTATCACCTGTCAAAAACCATCCCTACCGTGAAGCATGGTGGAGGCAGCATCATGCTATGGGGATGCTTTTCAGGAGCAGGGACTGGAAGACTGGTAAGGATAGAGGGAACAATGAATAGAGGCAAATACTTGAGAACCTGATCAGAGTGCAAATGACCTTGGACTGGGGTGAGATTTGCATTCCAACAGGACAGTGAACCTAAGCATACAGCCACAGCAACATTGGAATGGCTTCAGAACAATAGAAGTTATTGAGTCACCCAGCCGAAGCCCAAACTTGAATCCCATTGAAAATCTGTGGAAAGAATTGAAGATTGCTGTTCATCTCCGCTCCCCATCTAACTTAACAGAGCTTGAGAAACTCCCCAAATCCAAAAAAGCTGTAATCGCCTCCAAAGGTGCTTCTACAACGTATTGACTCAGTGGTGTGAATACTTATTTAAAAACATATTTTCACTTTGTCATTATGAGGTACTGTGTGTAGATGGGTGAGATAATAAATGTATTTCAAAAATGTAATACATTTTGAATTCAGGCTAACAACAAAATGTGGAATTAGTCAAGGGGTATGAATACTTTCTGAAGGCATGGTACATTAATCTCCTCTTCCTTTAATTAATTGCAGACATGACAATGTTGGATTAGTGATAGCATTATGGTGTATTCTATTTTTGGTGCACTTTAGTGATCTAGGGAGACAATGATTGATCTAAACTTCAGATTTGCACCAGTAGTGCTGTAGCAGCGCCACCAGCTCTGCAGTCTACTACATGTAGGTCTATGTGCTGGGCTAGAATAAAAATATTCAGACACTGGAGGACCTCCAAGAATAGATTGGGAAATATTTATCCAATCTGTAGGATTGCGAAGACCTGTCTTCCGCTACAGCAGGGGGCGACAATGCAAAATGTACTATGCCGTGCACGCACGAATACTGACAGCGCTCTTTGTCTTCTTGACTTTGTTTACGTTGGTAGCTAGCTGGCTGACTTAGCTGGCTGACAGCTTTCCTAATTAAAAAATGTCTAAAATTGATTTCTTGAGAGTGTTTCTCAACCAGAAATTGATAGCTGCAGCGGAAGAGATATTTGGTGTCGTTGAAGAAACGATAGCAGAGTACCAGGAGGAGGTCTCTCACACAAAGGAGGAGAACAGGCGTCTACGGAGCATGCTGGATATTCGTTCTAAGCCACCGATCAAGTTACATAGACGAGCAGGTGTGTTTGTTTTAATAACGTTAATTTCATATGAGTTACGATTAGCTTTCAATTTAATTAATTTTGTAGGGTCTATTTACAAAACCAAGGTCTGTAAAAAGATAATAATTGTAATCCTAGCTACGCCTCAAGTCAGTTTTTATTATTTTTTATCCATTATCTCCAGACCTCCAGCAGCTCACTGTCGCCGTGTCTGATGAGCAGCAGGAGTGGAGCCCCAGTCTGGGGCAGAAGGACCCAGAACCCACACGGATGAAAGATGAACAGGATGAACCAAGAACCAGTCAGGAGGAAGAGAATCATTTCAATGAGTTTATCAATTCTTACGGCTGTGTATCAAGTGGCTATTATCAGGACCCAACTCAGTCCTCACATGGAGAGAGATACTCTCTACCCAGCACCTCAACTGAACAGATCAAAACAGAACCTTATGTAGAAGACTATGGTGTATCAGAACCAACCAGAGAGTCTCAGCCCTTCTCTGCAGTAGATACAGAGTGTTCTGCAGCTCAGAGTGAAAACAGAGGACATATTGACAGGATGGAGTGTGGAGGACCTCTGTCAGGTCTAATGTTAAAGCCACTCAAATCAAAGAGAACAAAGACAGTAAAAGGACAAAGTTCTCATAGTGTTAAGGACAGGAAATTGAACCATCTAAAATCACACTCGAGACCCAGTGTAAGCTGGGATGCTGCTCCTAGTTGTAAGGTATGTGGAAAGCAATTTGACTCCATGGCGTCTTTATTAAATCATGTGCAAATGCACACACAGGATAAAGAACATCTTTGTGGTGTGTGTGGAAAATTCTGTCAGTCCACAGAAAGTATGATGGATCACCTACAAACTCACATCGGAGCAAAGTGTTGTCATATTTGTGGTAAATATTTTGCTTGGGATACTTTCCTGAAAAGGCATTTGAGGAGTCATACAGGGGAGAAGCCGTTTCACTGTCAAGATTGTGGCAAAGGATTTACTCAGCGTGGACACCTAAACTTACATATGAGGAGCCACACAGGGGAGAAACCACATCAATGCCAGGATTGTGGCAAATGTTTCAGCCAGAATACATCTCTGATAGTGCACATGAGGACTCACACAGGGGAGAAGCCATACATGTGTCCTGTGTGTAGAAAATGCTTTACCACATCAAGTATGTTAAAGAAGCATCAGACAGCTCACAAACATATAGGTGTCTTGAACGTGGCCAATGCCACAATGGTTTCAGACCATACAGAGCCACGTGAAGAGGGTTTACAAGAAGGAGAACAAATGACTGTGCCCTGTGTGGGGGGAGAGAATCGGACAGCAGACTGAGAGACATGTGAGAGGAGAATCAGGACATAGCCCTCCTCAGGACACTGCTCTCTGATTAATAGCATGTTCTAACAGAGAGCAGTTAGTGGGTTTCTGAGCAACAGGAGTCCCTGCTCATTAGTTATAGGATGACACAGAGGACATGATGTGATCCACTGTTATGTCTGTATATAAACCTTGCATTGGTCTTGAGAGTAATATGTCACTATATATCTGCCCTGATGTTGCAAACAGCCTAGTTTTCAGAATGTTTGTTCCCTTCTGTTTAATGTGTCAAGATCTTCCGTACACCAAATGTCGTACTTACCTCTGAGCCTAATGCCAAAATCCACCAAGGGGAAAAAAAATACATTTAATGTGTATTTACATGTATAGAGAATTGGTATGATACAGTTATGCTATGTTCAATGGGATCTAAATATACCACCTGAAATGAGAGCTGCTTCTTTCAACCAACCCAGATATTGTACATTCCCAGACATACATTAAGTACTACAGAATAAATGGCTGATAATGTGTTAATTGAATTGTCTTTTTTCCAGCTTTGCTCTTCTCTGGCAGCGTTTCAGAATCATGTTGAGAACACCAACCATGCAAACATTATCTGATGAAATCAATAGAAGTGTTAGGAAAAGGGCACAGGCTCCAATCTTTAAATAAAATCTATTTTAATTCTCTGTAAAGGCAGTGGAAATATCTCTGAGCTCTTTATCAAAATGGCTGCATGTACACACATCATTTAGTGAATTAGACAGGGTCTGTGTCCACACCAGTATATCAAATGGCTGCATCTACACACTAATCATTTAGTGAGTTATAATGGTGTGGACACAGACCCTGTTGCACGAAACAAAGAACTTCCATGGGGTAGGGACGTCCCAAGAGGAGTTCGGTCAGCTGGAGGAGGAAGGGCTTGCTTGGAGGTTGTGATGCACAAGATTTGAGGTTTGTTTGAATGACTTTGTGCCTAGAGAACTGTGTGGAGTCAACTGGGTGAATGAGTTGCTGACGCGTGAGAAGTTTGGAAGTCTGACAGCCGAAATGGAGGCGAGTAGTGTGGACGAAATGGAGAAAAGGTTGGAGAAGCAACAGCTGTGCTGGAATGCAAACAGAATGGGTGTCAGTTCTGATGGTCTGGAGCAGGAGGATGAGGGTCATGGAATGGTTGGTAGTGGAAAGACATCGGAAGAATAAAGATAATGACACTGAAAGTAGTGGATGGTCTAGTAAAGAAAGCATACAGAGGGCCAAGGTAAGGAACAAGAGTAATAATGTGTGAGTGGTGATGATGTTTCATGAGACCACAGGGCCTCATTTACACCCTATCCAACTAACCAATGCAGTACAGAAAGAGATGGGTGAAGTCAAGATTAGCCAGATTAGGCATAGTGCAGCATTTGGTGGATCCCAGGTGCAGAGAGAGGCTCAGAGGTATATAATCAGTCATGATGTATCGTATGCAGAGGCTGTAGGACAGATTAGTGGAACTACAGTGCGGAATGATGGCGCTTCCATGGCCGCTACTGTACTAAGTGGACCTAATGTCGGGTTGGTTCTACTGAATCTGGCAGGGTTTCGAGACCTGTTCAGAAATCTTGTGCTCATAAATGTGCTGTGTTAAAGGACACTTTGATAGTGAATAAAGTTAACTTCATAGCTTTCATTGGTAAGGTTATCAACACGACTCAGGTTGTGGAAAGCAGAAATGCCAAGTTGAAGGTTATTGTGGATACGGCAAAAGTGTTATTGGGGGTAACAGATGTTACTTTTGAAATGGTTGTAGACATGCTGAATAATCTTAAGGGTGCATTGTTTCAGCATGATATAGATCAAGTTAAATGGGTTGTGGTGGCCTGGCAGTTTTTTTGGGGGGTAGAAGTTAGTAGGGATTTATTGTTTTATTTCATTTGCTTGGTAGTACAGAATTAGGCATAAAATGATTGATCGCATTCTCCAGCACAGTAGATAGCGACATATGCACTTTAAACTTTTGTTTGCGGACCGCCATGATATTATAGAAGAAGAAGAATACGATGTCGCACTCCACTCCAGCAGAGGGCATCACAAATTATGCACTACACAGAGGGGCATGCGCTTCTGTGTTTATCTTCTGCACAAGTGCAGGGTAATTTTGTATGGAGACAAATAAACAATAAAAATGTCTAAAATAGAGTTGTTGAGAGAGTTTCTCAACCAGAAATTAACAGCGGCTGCTGAGGAGATATTTGGGGTCGTTGAAAAAACGATAGCAGAGTACCAGGTAGACGTTTTTTGTACGAAAGAGGAGAACGAACGTCTTCGTGGGCTGTTGATGTTGCATAGAGGAGGTACAGTGCCTTGCGAAAGTATTCGGCCCCCTTGAACTTTGCGACCTTTTGCCACATTTCAGGCTTCAAACATAAAGATATAAAACTGTATTTTTTTGTGAAGAATCAACAACAAGTGGGACACAATCATAAAGTGGAACGACATTTATTGGATATTTCAAACTTTTTTCACAAATCAAAAACGGAAAAATTGGGCTGAACATGTTTTTTTATTTAAATAAGGCGGCACTTTCCCTAGCAAAGACTTATAGATGACCTGGAGCCAGTGGGTTTGGCGACGAATATGAAGCGAGGGCCAGCCAACGAGAACATACAGGTTGCAGTGGTGGGTAGTATATGGGGCTTTGGTGACACAACGGATGGCACTGTGATAGACTGCATCCAATTTGTTGAGTAGAGTGTTGGCGGCTATGTTATAAATTACATCGTCGAAGATCGGTAGGATGATCAGTTTTACGAGGGTATGTCTGGCAGCATGAGTGAAAAATGCTTTGTTTGCGAAATAGGAAGCCAATTCTAGATTTAATTTTGGATTGGAGATGTCTGGAAGGAGAGTTTACAGTCAAACCAGACACCTAGGTATTTGTAGTTGTCCACATATTCTAAGTCAGAACCGTCCAGAGCAGTGATGCTGGACGGGCGGGCAGGTGCGGGCAGCGATCGGTTGAAGAGCATGCATTTAGTTTTACTTGCATTTAAGAGCAGTTGGAGGCCGCGGAAGGAGAGTTGCATGGCATTGAAGCTTGTCTGGAGGATAGTTAACACAGTGTCCAAAGAATGGAAAGAAGTATACAGAATGGTGTCGTCTGCGTAGAGGTGGATCAGGGAATCACCAGCAGCAAGAGCGACATCATTGATGTATACAGAGAAGAGGGTCGGCCTGAGAATTGAACCCTGTGGCACCCCCATAGAGACCAGATTGCATAGCGGAGAAAGTACGGTGGGATTCGAAATGGTCGGTAATGTGTTTGTGAACTTCGCTTTTCGAAGACCTTAGAAAGGCAGGGTAGGATATATATAGGTCTGTAGCAGTTTGGGTCTAGAGCAGTGGTTCTTAACCTTGTTGGAGGTACTGAACCCCACCAGTTTCATATGCGCATTCACCGAACCCTTAATTGGACAAATAAATTATGATTTTTTTCAAATTCAAAACATAGGTATATATTTTACTGGTGCACAAAATGAACCGTGCGTCAACATCACTGTGTTCAAAGAACAAAATCATCAAAACATGATTTTCACACAAAAACAAAAACATAATAATGAATATTTACTGCAAATCAGTGTGACTTCTGCTGTTGCCTTTCAGAGACCAGTTCAGAAATGCGCGGCTTCACCTTGGCAAGTGCCACTCTCATGTCATTTTCGCAACAAAGTCTGTTCCTTTTCTTCGTTTTTATGTCCAGCATCCTCAAAAAGGATTGCTCGCAAAGATATGTTGTAACAAACGGTATGAAATTCTCAAGAGCTTTCTTAGCAATAACAGGGTACGTTACCATTTGTTGACACCAAAATGTTGAAAGCGTTGTTGTTCTGAAGAGTTGCTGTTGAACCTGGCTCTGCTGAATTTCAATGATTTCATCGAGGTATTCATCATTGACATCTGTTGTCTCAACACTAAACGTGAACGGCTGTCTCACCCATGCTGGATATGACTCTCTTGTAGGGAAGTATCCGTCGAGAGACTTTGGAAGCTCATCTAAGTGTGTGACAATTGCTTGCTTCAGTTCCGCAGGTACAGAAATGTCTCCGATTCCAGATACATCTTCGATCTTACTTACACAGTCGTCCAGCAGGGGAAAGTTTGCGAAGTTATCGTTCTCTGTTCGTCGTTTCCATAACGGTAGCTTTTTTTGAAAAGCCTTCAGGTTTTCCTCCGCTTCGATGATGTTGACTCCACCGCCCTGCATCTTTTGATTGAGATGATTGAGAGCTGCGAAGATATCAGCCATGTACGCTAAAATGAGAATGAACTCATTTTTGTAGCAATCTGCATGACAATGTTGGTGCTTTTGCAAAAACAGGGCTAATTCCACACGCACGGCAAAAACACGATTCAGCACCTGTCCCCGGGACACCACCGAACGTTAGAATGGTACAGAAGTACCTCGAATTCAGAGCCCATTTCTTTACACAGCTCACTGAAGATGCGGTGCCTCAGAGCACTAGTTGGCACATAGTTCACACATTCCACTACAATATTTAATACTTCTGCCAGTTTTGGAGGCAAGGTTTTTGTTGCCAACGCATGCCTGTGCTGAATACAATGCGTAATAATGATGTGTGGTACATCGGCTTTCACTAGCGCACCAAAACCAGACTTTCTTCCCAGCATGACTGGAGCTCCGTCCGAACAAACTGCAGAAACCATATCCCACGAAAGATTGTTGTCTTTGAAGAAGTCATCCACAAGTTTCTTCACATCGGCTGCCTTAGTTGTTGTTGTAAGAGGCTTACAAAATTAAAAAATCTTCCTTTATCACGTCGTCTTTCACATAGTGCACGAATAGAGCAAGCTGGCTTAGATTGGAAACGTCTGTGGTCTCGTTGAGTTGAAGGCAGAATTTTGCCGGGCTTGAAATCAGATCTGCAACTACTTGAGCCAAGATGTCTTTGCTCATGTCCTCTATTCTGTCGCTGATGGTGTCATTTGAAAGAGGAATGTGGGATAACTTAAGCCTCTTTTCCCAGCATGATATTTACCATTTTCAACACAGCTGGTTTTATGAGTGTTTCACCAATGGTGTGTGGTTTGCCCTGCTTTGCGATCAGGTAAGCAACTTCGTACGATGCTGTGAGGATCAGTTTGTTGATGGGTACAAAGCCGAGAACAGGCAGAGTAGCTTTTACATCGAATCTGGCTCTCTTCACCTTGAATTCAGCGAGCGTTGTGTTCTTGTATTTTCCATCTCCATGCAGCTTAAGGAAGTGTTCTTAGTTTTGCCGGTGCTAGACTAGAATTACTCAACTTGGCATTGCAAATCATGCAGTTAGGACGCTGACTCCCATCACGTTCCGTTATACATGTGAATCCATATTCGATCGAACCCAGGTTAAGAACCACTGGTCTAGAGTGTCTCCCCCTTTTGAAGAGGGGGATGACCAAGTCTTTTACAGTTACAGAAGTCAACAAATGAGAGCACCTGGGGAATAGGAGTGGAGCTAGGCACTGCAGGGCCTGGGTTAACTTCTTATGGCTGCAATCCCGTTAACGAGAGCGATTTTACAACAGCCAGTCAAAGTGTAGGGCGCCATTTTCAAAACATCAAAAATCCCATAATTAACATTCCTCAAACATACATGTATCTCATACCATTTTAAGGCTATTCTCATTGCTAATCCCACCACAGTGTCCGATTTCAAATATGCTTTACAGCAAAAGCACCACAAAGGATTATGTTAGTTCACCACATAGCCACAGAAAAACACAGCCATTTTTTTCAGCCAAAGAGAGGAGTTTCAAAAAGCAGAAAAGAGATAGAATTAATCACTAACCTTTGATGATCTTCATCAGATGACACTAATAGGACTTCATGTTACACAATACATGTATGTTTTGTTTGATAAAGTTCATATTTATCCAAATATGAGTTTACATTGGCGTGTTACATTCACTAGTTCCAAAAACATCCAGTGATTTTGCATAGCCACATCATTCAACAGAAATACTCAACATAAATGTAGATGATAATACAAGTTATACACATGGAATTATAGATATACTTCTCCTTAATGCATCCACTGTGTCTGATTTTTTTTAAACTTTACGGAATAAACCAGCCATGCAATAACCTGAGACGGCGCTCAGAAATATTTGTCACAATAGCCGCCATGTTGACGTCAACATAAACAAGAAATTACATGATAAATATTCCCTTACCTTTGATGATCGACATCAGAAAGCACTCCAGGAATCCCAGGTCCACAATATATGTTTGTTTTGTTCGAAAATGTCTGTTATTTATATCCAAATACCTTCTTTTGTTAGCGCGTTTGATGTACATATCCAAACGCTAATTCTGGTCAGAGTTATATCGGACAAAAACTTCAAAACGTTATATTACCGGGCGAAGAAACATTTCAAACTAAGTACAGAATCAATCATTAGGATGTTTTTAACATATAGCTTCAATAAAGTTCCAACCGGAGTACTCCTTCTTGTCTTCGTGAGCAATGGAACGCAAGTGACTACCATGAGGAATAAGCATGATCAGAAAATGGCTGACTGCCAGACACCTGACTAATTCTGCTATCATTCACTCCCACAACACCATAGAAGTCTCATTATAATTTCTATTGATGGTTGACATCTAGTGGAACCCCTAGGCAGTGCAACATCATTAATATCTCAAGGGGATTTCATTGGGGACTCTGGTGAATACATGCAAAGCTCAGATTTCTGACTTCCTGTTTTGATTTCAACTCAGGATTTTGCCTGCCATATGAGTTCTGTTATACTCACAGACATCATTCAAACAGTTTTAGAAACTTTAGATTGTTTTCTATCCAATACTAATAATAAGCATATATTAGCAACTGAGACTGAGGAGCAGGCTGTTTACTTTAGGTACCTTATTCATCCAAGTTATTCAATACTGGCCCCCAGCCATAAGAAGTTAACCTCTACATCACCAGAGGAGGAGTAGGATAAGGGTGTGACTAAAGGCTATAAGAACTGGTTGTCGAGTACGTCCGGAAAAGGGAATAAAAGGAGCAGGTTTCTTAGAATAGATTCAAGGCATAATGTACAAACAAAGGTATGGTAGGATTTGAATACAGTGGAGGTAAACCTAGGCATTGAGTGATGATGAGAGAGATATTGTCTCTAGAAACATCCTTTAAACCAGGTGATGTCATCACATGTGTGGGTGGTGGAACTAAAGGGTTGGATAAGGTATATTGAGCAGGGCCAGAGGCTCTACAGTGAAATAAGACAATCACTAACCAGAACAGCTAAAGACAAGGCATATTGACATTAAGGAGAGGAATGCGTAGATCATAAGGGTCCAGTGAGTAGTGAGGCTGGTTGGAGACACGGCGATTCAGACAGCTAGCGGGCCGTGGCTAGCAGAAGGGCCTCAGAGGGACGTTGCGTCGGAGGAAGTCTGTTTATAGCCTCCTCGTGCATTTACGTTGGTAGACCAGTCGTGATGGATTAGTAGGTTTCCGTGTGGTAAAGGGGACCAGTCCAATTGGCAAAAATAGGTATAGTGGCCCAAGAAATTGTAAGATGGACCGATTCAGCTAACAGCCTATATGCTCTAGACAGCTAGCGGGCTGCGGCTAGCAGATGGGCATTCAGGGGACGTCGCGACGGAGGGGCCAGTTGAATAATCCCCTCGGGCAGATTACGTCGGTAGTCCAGTCGTGAAGGACCGGCGGGGCTCTGCACTGGCAGTAAAATGGGTCAAGGCCAATTGGCAAAATATATATTGTAGCCCAGGAGTGGCTGATGGAACTCTTCAGCCAGCCGGGAGATGGACCTAACATGGGCTAGCTCCTGGCTAATTGGTGCTTGCTTCAGGACAGAGACAATAGACAGGAGTAGACACTCGGATTGCAGCTAGCTAGCTGCGATGATCCAAGTGAAAATGTTCAGGGCTTGCGGTGGGAATCCGGGGATATGGAGAGAAAATAGGTCCGGTATGCTCTGGTTATAATTGCGTTGTGCAAACTGGCGAGAGTTTTCAGAGCTAAAGGTTAGCTGATGACCGCTAGCAGTGGTTAGCTGACTACTAGCTAGAATCTAGTCAGCTGGCTAGCTTCTGCTGTGGGTCCCGATTCCGAAGTAACGAAAAATATAACCCTTATAACCCTTTTATGTGAAAAGAAGTCACAGGTCAGTCAACACATTAACTTGCCACATACAGTCGATCTGCGACCCAGTTCTCTACCTTTGTTATACAGCTGCAGAAAACCCCCAAATGTATTCTAGAAGAGTTCACCTTTGCAGACAATCCAACTGTCAAAAAATACATGTTGATAAAATGTTTATTAAAGTTTCTTTATCTGCTATTGTCTATCTTCTCTGGCAGTGTTGCGTGATCCTGGCCTTCTATCTGAATTCTAAATGCTCACCAAGACACAGGACTATGTCTTAACTGTTGTAACACACTGAATATACGCTGAGTGTACATTATCGTGTTGCACCCCCTTTTGCACTCAGAACAGCCTCAAGATGTCAAAGTGTTTCACAGGGATGCTGGCCCGTATTGACTCCAATGTGTCCCACAGTTGGCACGATGTCAATTAGGTGCTGGACTATTCTTGATACACACAGGAAACTGTTGAGCGGGAAAAACCCAGCAGTGTTGCAGTTCTTGACACATTCAAACTTCTTTAACCTGTCTCCTCCCCTTCATCTACGCTGATTGATGTGGATTTAACAAGTGACAATAAGGGATCATAGCTTTCACCTGGTTAGTCTGCCATGGAAAGAGCAGGTGTTACTAATGTTTTCTACACTCGCATCCTATAGTTTAAAACATCATTTTTTAATTGCACTGTTGGGAGCCAAAAACACAAGCATTTCGCTGCACCTTTGATACCATATTAAAATCTGTGGATGCGACCAATAAACTTAGATTTGATTTTGATTTGTAGTAATGCAAACAGTGGAGAGCCAGGGCTGTGATGGCGGTCAGTAGGAGGGCACACCTCATCACCAGAGACGCTGTAACTGGTCTCAATGTAGGAGAAGTAGAGCTCCATCTGCCACTGAGCCCTGGGAGGAGAATACACACAATACACTCAATATAGCCTTCACAGAGCATACATACAGACTTCATATAGCCTTCATAGACCATACATAAAGACTTCATATAGGCTCTATTATGATGTAACACTATAGCCTTCACAGAGCATACATAAAGCCTTCATAGACCATACATACAGACTTCATATAGGCTCTATTATGATGTAACACTATAGCCTTCACAGAGCATACATACAGACTTCATATAGCCTTCATAGACCATACATAAAGACTTCATATAGGCTCTATTATGATGTAACACTATAGCCTTCACAGAGCATACATACAGACTTCATATAGCCTTCATAGACCATACATAAAGACTTCATATAGGCTGTATTATGATGTAACACTATAGCCTTCACAGAGCATACATACAGACTTCATATAGCCTTCATAGACCATACATAAAGACTTCATATAGGCTGTATTATGATGTAACACTATAGCCTTCACAGAGCATACATATAGCCTTCATAGACCATACATAAAGACTTCATATAGGCTCTATTATGATGTAACACTATAGCCTTCTGTTACGCACGCCTCTATGAAGAGGGAACGCAACACCCTGCTACAACTAAACTCTCCATGAAGCGAAAAAGGTATGGACTGTAGGTGCGAGTAAGAATGACAACAGGCAGAATGTGGTACCGTTTACAAGGACTTTATTCCTTTACACGGTAATATGGGGAAAAGGGGCTGGACGGAACCAAAGCAAAGAAAGTAAATCTCAAAGCCCCCTCTCCTATCTTACCTGCCTAACCAATACTTACCTAATTTAGCACCACCTGGTGCCCTAACCAAAATACAAGGGGGTGGTCCGCCCAGGTCTTACCTTGTGTGCCTAGACAGCGAATATGCTACGGGTATATGTATGCCCGCGGGCCTCTTGCCTAAGCACTCCCTAGGTGCCTTCCCCTTCCCCCCTGGGAACAAATGAAACAGAATATTAAACAATTTCACAAACAAACTAAGAAACAAAGGACATCAAATAAGCTCTATCTGAGCAACAAACTCACAAAACATACCAACTCTCAGCAATGAACTCCCAGCAAAATCAACCTCTATCAAAATCTCTCTCTGCAATGACCACCCAGAAAATCTCTCTCTGCAATGACCTCCCAGAAAATCTCTCTCTCCTGAACAGAACACTGGCTTTTATATAGCTTCAGATTGAATGGGTAATTGGAGACAGCTGAGTCTTGACGAGGGGGCGGGGTCAGCTCTCCAATTAGCCATGGAGTCGACCAATCGGCTGCTTGAGGGATTTCAGGAAGCCATTTCCTGAAATAAACACATGCAAATACACCAACTACAACACATAATCTGGGGAACGTAACACCTTCACAGAGCATACATACAGACTTCATATAGCCTTCATAGACCATACATAAAGACTTCATATAGGCTGTATTATGATGTAACACTATAGCCTTCACAGAGCATACATACAGACTTCATATAGCCTTCATAGACCATACATACAGACTTCATATAGGCTCTATTATGATGTAACACTATAGCCTTCACAGAGCATACATATAGCCTTCATAGACCATACATAAAGACTTCATATAGGCTCTATTATGATGTAACACTATAGCCTTCACATAGCATACATACAGACTTCATATAGCCTTCATAGACCATACATACAGACTTCATATAGGCTGTATTATGATGTAACACTATAGCCTTCACATAGCATACATACAGACTTCATATAGCCTTCATAGACCATACATACAGACTTCATATAGGCTGTATTATGATGTAACACTATAGCCTTCACATAGCATACATACAGACTTCATATAGCCTTCATAGACCATACATACAGACTTCATATAGGCTGTATTATGATGTAACACTATAGCCTTCACATAACGATGTAACACAGATAATACCCTTCATACAACCGTCAAAATCACACTGATCACAGTAAAGCAACTTTGGCATTATGCACATCAGTCCACGGTTACAAGCAGAACATTTGAAAAGGTCCTAGCATGTTTGTTCTTAACACTCAATGGAGAGTGAGGCAGCAGGGGGGACACAGATTCTTACCTTGTTGCACAGCTCCATGTCAACTCGATGTACACTGGTATCTGTGAGGCGGTTTCTCTGTCAAGACAGCTCACTGGTTTGTCTGTGTCGTTGGTCTGTCTGTCTGCCTGTCGCTGGTATGTGTGTCTGTCGCTGGTATGTGTGTCTGTCTGCCTGTCGCTGGTCTGTGTGTCTGTCGCTGGTCTGTCTGCCTGTCGCTGGTATGTGTGCCTGTTGCTGGTCTGTCTGCCTGTCGCTGGTCTGTCTGCCTGTCGCTGGTCTGTCTACCTGTCGCTGGTCTGTCTGCCTGTCGCTGGTATGTGTCGCTGGTCTGTCTGCCTGTCGCTGGTATGTGTGTCTGTCGCTGGTATGTGTGTCTGTCGCTGGTCTGTCTGCCTGTCGCTGGTATGTGTGCCTGTCGCTGGTATGTGTGTCTGTTGCTGGTCTGTCTGCCTGTCGCTGGAATGTGTGTCTGTCGCTGATCTGTCTGCCTGTCGCTGATATGTGTGTCTGTCACTGATCTGTCTGCCTATCGCTGATCTGTCTGCCTGTCGCTGGTATGTCTGCCTGTCGCTGGTATGTGTGTCTGTCGCTGATCTGTCTGCCTGTCGCTGGTATGTGTGTCTGTCGCTGGTCTGTCTGCCTGTCGCTGGTATATGTGTCTGTCGCTGGTCTGTCTGCCTGTCGCTGGTCTGTCTGCCTGTCGCTGGTCTGTCTGCCTGTCGCTGGTCTGTCTACCTGTCACTGGTATGTGTGTCTGTCGCTGGTCTGTCTGCCTGTCGCTGGTATGTGTGTCTGTCGCTGGTCTGTGTGTCTGTCGCTGGTATGTGTGCCTGTCACTGGTCTGTCTGCCTGTCGCTGGTATGTGTGTCTCTCGCTGGTCTCTCTGCCTGTCGCTGATATGTGTGCCTGTCACTGGTATGTGTGTCTGTCGCTGGTCTGTGTGTCTGTCGCTGGTCTGTCTGCCTGTCGCTGGTATGTGTGCCTGTCACTGGTATGTGTGTCTCTCGCTGATCTCTCTGCCTGTCGCTGATATGTGTGTCTGTCACTGATCTGTCTGCCTGTCGCTGATCTGTCTGCCTGTCGCTGGTCTGTCTGCCTGTCGCTGGTATGTGTGCCTATCACTGGTATGTGTGTCTGTTGCTGCTATGTGTGTCTGTCGCTGGTCTCTCTGCCTGTCGCTGGTATGTGTGTCTGTCGCTGGTCTGGGAGGTAGTGTTGGTCGCCTTCCGGGTTTTCTCAGACACAAAGGGCTCTGTGTGTGTGTGTGTTTTTATGTGTGCGCACGTGCAAGTGAGTCTGTGTTCTTAATTACATGGAGCACCATGTCAGCATATTTCTCAGCTTGTGTGAGTTAATGAGTGAGGGTTTATATGTGTGTTTTCCTATGACTAAGGGAGTAGTTATTAGTAGTTATTAGATTTCAGTGTCATGCAGCCTGAGCCCTCCCCCTTTGACTGACACTGAGAATACTTCACCAGATTGGCAAAAACAAGAAACGCCTGTGACTCCAATTAGTATATAATCAAGGCAGCCTGTCAGTCAGTCCATGGCTCTGTGATCACATAAGTAGTTCACTTACCGGTAGAACAGACAGCACCATTGACAGAAAGTCTTGCCTGATTGAAAGCCGAGAGAAGCCTGGTACAGAAATAACAATTTTCTTAGATATTACGTGATAAAATGGTAATTACACTGTAACAATTTGTTTGGTAGAACTTCTGTGTGTTACCCAAGCTGCAATGATGGACAGGCCATGACATCTATTTACTCTATGCAACCTATTTCTATGTCTTTGACGTCATCCTTCTCACTCGCACTGGTGAAGGATGGCTTTAAGAATATCTCCCTGATGTGATGTCAGAATGGAATTTCAGGATCGTCCTGTAGATGCTACAATACAGAATGCTGCCGACATACTTATCTAAGGTGACTTTAAACGCCACACAACCAACTTACCATGGAATATCTCAGCTCAACATGAGGGCAGGAGAAGGCTAATAGCACTTGCCAGTTAAACACTGTGACACTAATATACCTCTGTTTACTTCTTTACTACTAATGAACTCTTGTTGAATGCATGTTATTCCTATGGTTAATGCAGAGTACAGTAGCTGTTCTGAATGGTAACATGGCTGACTATACAGCACTATAAACAGACTATAAGGCAAATACCCACACTGTCAGTTTCTAACTGTAAATAGAGATCAAAGTAAAACAGTTTTATGTGAACAGTCAGACCGTAGCATGTTAACACACTGTCCAGCTGCATATGCAATTACCATGTAAATACTGTATGGTTTTAACTTCACTTGGTATAAAGAGGGAATCGTAAGTCACACCATCACATGTACTGTATGAAGAGGATGAAGTTGCCTATTTGTGGTTGAAACATTATTAATACAAAGTATAGGAGCATGTAGTCTAAACAGCACAGAGGCATTTGTCACATTTAGCCTACAAAAACTTTCAGCCCTAAGCTTCTAACTGCATCGATAAATCATAAGATTCCAGCTCCTCCTATTAGTTTCCTTCTTTCTTTTACAGTGTGGTCTGGAATGTTGGCTGTACAGGGATGGTGCTCACTGGTGCTACACAACTTTCATGTCTCACACTCATCCCATACATATGTATACTATTAGCTACACTCGCCCAGAGAGAGGGAGAAAAGGGAAGGAGAGAGGGTGGGGAGAGGAGAGGGGGAGAGTGTAGGAGAGATGAGAAGGAGAGAGGGAGGGATAGAAGAGAGGAGAGAGGGAGGGGAGATGGGAGAGAGGAGAGGGAAGGAAAGATGAGAGGAGATGGGAAGAGAGAGGGAGAAAGGGAATGGTGGGGTGAGAGGGAAGGAGAGAGAGGAGAGGAAGAGGGCAGGAGGAGAGAGGGAGGGAGAGGAAGGGAGAGAAGGGAGAGTGAAGGAGAGAGAGAGGGAGGGAGATAGGAGAGGGAAGGAAAGATGAGAGGAGAAGAGAGAGGGAGAAAGGGAAAGGTGGGGTGCGAGGGAAGGAGAGAGAGGAGAGGAAGAGGGCAGGAGGAGAGACTGAGAGAGGGAGGGAGAGAGGAAGGGAGAGTGAAGGAGAGAGAGAGGGAGAGAGGGAGTGAGACAGTTGGGTGAGGGAGAAGAGAGGAATTTTATATAAAGTTTGAACACACCTAGTCATTCAAGAGTTTTTTTCTTTATTTTTTAAATATTTTCTACATTGTAGAAAAATAGTGAAGACATCAAAACTATGAAATAACACATATGGAATCATGTAGTAACCAAAAAAGTGTTAAACAAATCTAAATATATTTTAGATTTCTACAAAGTAGCCACCCTTTTCCTTGATGACTGCTTTGTACTCTTGGCATTCTCTCAACCAGCTTCATCTGGAATGCTTTGCCTTAAAGGAGTTCACCACATATGGTGAGCACTTGTTGGCAGCTTTTCCTTCACTCTGTGGTCCAACTCATCCCAAACCCTCTCAATTGGGTTGAGGTCAGGTGATTGTAGTCATCTGATGCAGCACTCACTCTCCTCCTTCACTATCCTTCTTGGTCAAATAGCCCCTACACAGTCTGGAGGTGTGTTTTGAGTCATTGTCCTGATGAAAAAAAAATGATAATCCCACTAAGCGCAAACCAGATGGGATGGCGTATCGCTGCAGAATGCTGTGGTAGCCATGCTGATCAATCTGAGGTGCAGTTAGCTCTAATGGACCTCTGCAGCAGAGGTAACCCTGGGTCTTCCCTTCCTTTCCTGGTCCTCATCAGAGCCACTTTCATCATAGCACTTGATAGTTTTTACGATTGCACTTGAAGAAACTTTCAAAGTTATTGACATTTTTTGGATTGACTGACCTTCATTTCTTAAAGTAATGATGGACTGTCATTTTTCTTTGCTTATTTGAGCTGTCCTTGCCATAATATGGACTTGGTCTTTTACCAAATAGGGCTATCTTCTGTATACCACCCCTACCTTGTCACAACACAACTGATTGGCTCAAACACATTAAGAAGGAATGAAATTCCACAAATGAACTTTTAACAAGGCACACCTGTTAATTGAAGCGCATTCCAGGTGACTACCTCATGAAGCTGGTTGAGAGAATGCCAAGAGTGTGCAAAGCTGTCATCAAGGCAAAGAGTGGCTACTTTGAAGAATCTCAAATATAACATATGTTTTTTGATTTGTTTAGCACTTTTTTTGGTTACTACATCATTCCATAAGTGTTATTTCATAGTTTTGATGTCTTCACTATTATTCTACAATGTAGAAAATTGTAAAAATAAAGAAAAACCCTTGAATGATTAGGTGAGTCCAAACTTTTGACTGGTACTGTATGTTCTATGTGGGTTTTATATAAACACCAAGACAGAGATGCACGTGTTTGTGTAGAGAGAGAGAGAGAGGAGAGAACATACTGTACACAACCACATCAGAGACCCATATATTTCCCCCCAAAAATGATGTAGTTTATCTTCTGTCTTTTTCCTTCATTTGCATCTCATTTCACAATTAAAAAAACTAAAGAAACCGCCATACCATGAAAATGTAATAAAATAACAATACAAATAATATGTATATAGAATTATAGAATTATCAACAAACAGACATGAATAATAATAACAATACAACTAATGGTTAACATAATATGACACTCATTAATCGCTGGTCTCATGCATACTCATACACCACCTGTCCGTTAGGAAAGAGAGGGCGATTACTAAAAATAGAACCAGGAGTTCAACCAGTTCAGAATAAGCGCCTAGCTACATGCAATGACATAAAAGAGAGCCTCATGTACACATTCTTCCTGGCATAAGGTCATTTACACCAGACTGTACTGCATTATATTGCTGCTCTCACCTAGTATACTGTACAGGGCACAATACAAAACTGGAGTTGAACAACATACGCTGTGATGCGCCCAGAGTCTGGGGCTATGGTATAGTACAGACAACACAGACTGTGAGCAACGTTTTCACTCCTCTCATCCCTCTCTCCCTTTTTTTCATCTGGTTTCGCAATCAGTTCATTTCCCTTCAGGCTCCTATGGTTTGATGCTTCCTTCATTGTTCTTAGTGCTTCTGTTTTGTTGTTTTCGTCTTCCTTTGCAGATATTTCTCTCCTTTCTTCCTCCTTTGGGTTTGTCTTCCGTGGGCTTGTTCCCCCTCTCTGTTTCCTCCCTTACAGGGTCTTGTCGCTTTCCTTCTTTAAGTGGCTGAGGAAGAGAGAAGAGACTGTATGAGACAGGGTCAGGGATGATACACCCCCCCCCCCCACCTCTACCAGACACAGTCTCCCCACACCTCACCCAGCTCCCCTGGTCCCATTAGTAGGCTACCTGTAGTACTCGTCCTGGGTGAGGGAGTGATGGTGGTGGTGGTGGATCCACTGCTGTTCCAGGGCCAGTCTCTGGATCTGCAGCTCTGCGCTCTGGGCCTGCTGCATGGCCTGGAGCTGGTGGGCCGCTGACATGGAACCTGTCAGAGAGGAGGGCTGGGGCAGCTCACGGAACGGAGCTCCTGGAGGGGGAAGGAAAAGGGAAGAGGAAAGGGAGAAGAGGAGAGACAGGTGAGAAGAGGAGACAGGTAAGAGGAGGAGTGGAGAAGAGGAGAGACAGGAGAGAGGAGGAGTGGAGAAGAGGAGACAGGTGAGAGGAGGTGTGGAGAAGAGGAGACAGGTGAGAGGAGGTGTGGAGAAGAGGAGACAGGTGAGAGGAGGTGTGGAGAAGAGGAGGCAGGTGAGAGGAGGAGTGGAGAAGAGGAGACAGGTGAGAGGAGGAGTGGAGAAGAGGAGACAGGTGAGAGGAGGAGTGGAGAAGAGGAGACAGGTGAGAGGAGGAGTGGAGAAGGGGAGAGACAGGAGAGAGGAGGAGTGGAGAAGAGGAGACAGGTGAGAGGAGGAGTGGAGAAGAGGAGACAGGTGAGAGGAGGAGTGGAGAAGGGGAGAGACAGGAGAGAGGAGGAGTGGAGAAGAGGAGACAGGTGAGAGGAGGTGTGGAGAAGAGGAGACAGGTGAGAGGAGGAGTGGAGAAGAGGAGACAGGTGAGAGGAGGAGTGGAGAAGGGGAGAGACAGGAGAGAGGAGGAGTGGAGAAGAGGAGACAGGTGAGAGAGGAGGTGTGGAGAAGAGGAGACAGGTGAGAGGAGAAGGGGAGAGACAGGAGAGAGGAGGAGTGGAGAAGGAGTGAGACAAGTGAGATGAGTGGAGAAGGGGAGAGACAGGAGAGAGGAGGAGTGGAGAAGGAGTGAGACAAGTGAGAGGAGTGGAGAAGGGGAGAGACAGGAGAGAGGAGGAGTGGAGAAGGAGTGAGACAGGTGAGAGGAGTGGAGAAGGGGAGAGACAGGAGAGAGGAGGAGTGGAGAAGAGGAGAGACAGGTGAGAAGAGGAGACAGGTAAGAGGAGGTGTGGAGAAGGGGAGAGACAGGTGAGTGGAGGAGTGGAGAAGGGAGAGACAAGTGAGTGGAGGAGTGGAGAAGGAGTGAGACAAGTGAGAGGAGTGGAGAAGGGGAGAGACAGGAGAGAGGAGGAGTGGAGAAGAGGAGAGACAGGTGAGTGGAGGAGTGGAGAAGGGAAGACAGGAGAGAGGAGGAGTGGAGAAGAGGAGAGACAGGTGAGTGGAGGAGTGGAGAAGGGAGAGACAAGTGAGAGAAGGGGAGAGACAGGTGAGAGGAGGAGTGGAGAAGAGGAGGCAGATGAGTGGAGAAGAGGAGAGACCGGTGAGTGGAGGAGTGGAGAAGGGAGAGACAAGTGAGAGGAGTGGAGAAGGGGAGAGACAGGTGAGAGGAGGAGTGGAGAAGGGAGAGACAAGTGAGTGGAGGAGTGGAAAAGGAGTGAGACAAGTGAGAGGAATGGAGAAGGGGAGAGACAGGTGAGTGGAGGAGTGGAGAAGGGAGAGACAAGTGAGTGGAGGAGTGGAGAAGGAGTGAGACAAGTGAGAGGAGTGGAGAAGGGGAGAGACAGGAGAGAGGAGGAGTGGAGAAGAGGAGACAGGTGAGTGGAGGAGTGGAGAAGGGAGAGACAAGTGAGTGGAGAAGTGGAGAAGGAGTGAGACAAGTGAGAGGAGTGGAGAAGGGGAGAGACAGGAGAGAGGAGGAGTGGAGAAGAGGAGAGACAGGTGAGTGGAGGAGTGGAGAAGAGGAGGCAGATGAGAGGAGGAGTGGAGAAGAGGAGAGACCGGTGAGTGGAGGAGTGGAGAAGGGAGAGACAAGTGAGAGGAGGGGAGAGACAGGTGAGAGGAGGAGTGGAGAAGAGGAGGCAGATGAGAGGAGGAGTGGAGAAGAGGAGAGACTGGTGAGTGGAGGAGTGGAGAAGGGAGAGACAAGTGAGAGGAGTGGAGAAGGGGAGAGACAGGTGAGAGAAGGGGAGAGACAGGTGAGAGGAGTGGAGAAGGGGAGAGACAAGTGAGAGAAGGGGAGAGACAGGTGAGAGGAGGAGTGGAGAAGAGGAGGCAGATGAGAGGAGGAGTGGAGAAGAGGAGAGACCGGTGAGTGGAGGAGTGGAGAAGGGAGAGACAAGTGAGAGGAGTGGAGAAGGGAGAGACAAGTGAGAGGAGTGGAGAAGGGGAGAGACAGGTGAGAGGAGGAGTGGAGAATAGAGAGACATGTGAGAGGAGTGAAGGGAGAGAGGTGAGGGGAGGAGAAGGGAGAGGTGAGGGGAGGAGTGAGAAGGGAGAGAGGTGAGGGGAGGAGGTAGAGGGAGAGAGGGTGAGAGGAGGAAGAAGGGAGAGAAGGGAGAGGAGGAGTGGAGAAGGAGAGAGGTGAGGGGAGGAGTGGAGAAGGGAGAGACAGGTGAGAGGAGGAGTGGAGAAGGGAGAGACAGGTGAGAGGAGGAGTGGAGAAGAGAGACAGGTGAGGGAGGAGTGAGAAGGAGAGACAGGTGAGAGGAGGAGTGGAGAAGAGAGAGACAGGTGAGAGGAGGAGTGGAGAAGAGATAGACAGGTGAGAAGAGGAGTGGAGAAGGAGATAGACAGGTGAGAGGAGGAGTGGAGAAGGAGATAGACAGGTGAGAAGAGGAGTGGAGAAGGAGATAGACAGGTGAGAGGAGGGGTGGAGAAGGAGATAGACAGGGTGAGAAGGAGAGAGACAGGTGAGAGGAAGAGAAGAAGAGACAGGTGAGAGGAGGGTGGAGAAGGAGATAGACAGGTGAGAGGAGGAGTGGAGAAGGGAGAGACAAGTGAGTGGAGAAGTGGAGAAGGTGAGGAGAGAGGAGGAGGAGAAGGGGAGAGACAGGTGAGAGGAGGAGTGGAGAAGAGAGAGAGAGAGAGGAGGGGAGAGACAGGTGAGTGGAGGAGTGGAGAAAGGAGGAGTGAGACAAGTGAGAGAGGAGTGGAGAAGAGGAGAGACAGGTGAGAGGAGGAGTGGAGAAGAGGAGAGACAGGTGAGAGGAGGGAGGGAGAGAGAGGAGAGAGGTGAGAGGAGGAGTGGAGAAGGGAGAGACAGGTGAGTGAGGAGGAGGGGAGAGAGAAGGGAGAGAGGAGTGAGAGAAGGGAGAGACAGGTGAGAGGAGTGGAGAAGAGGAGAGGTGAGAGGAGGAGTGGAGAAGAGGAGAGACAGGTGAGAGGAGGAGTGGAGAAGAGGAGAGACAAGTGAGAGGAGGAGTGGAGAAGGGAGAGACAGGTGAGGGGAGGAGTGGAGAAGGGAGAGACAGGTGAGAGGAGGAGTGGAGAGAAGGAGAGAGACAAGTGAGAGGAGGAGTGGAGAAGGGAGAGACAGGTGAGAGGAGGAGTGGAGAGAGAGACAGGTGAGAGGAGGAGGAGAGAGGAAAGGAGAGAGGAGGAGAGGAGAAGAGAAAGAGGTGAGAGGAGGAGGGAGAAGAGAGGAGTGAGAGGAGGAGTGGAGAAGGAGAGGCAGGTGAGAGGAGGAGTGGAGAAGGGAGAGACAGGTGAGAGGAGGAGTGGAGAAGAGAGAGACAGGTGAGAGGAGGAGTGGAGAAGAGAGAGACTGGTAAGAGGAAGAGTGGAGAAGGGAGAGAGGAGGAGTGGAGAAGGGAGAGAGGTGAGGGGAGGAGTGGAGAAGGGAGAGACAGGTGAGAGGAGGAGTGGAGAAGGAGAGACAGGTGAGAGGAGGAGTGGAGAAGGAGATAGACAGGTGAGAGGAGGAGGAGGAGGAGATTGACAAGAGGTGAGAGGAGGAGGGAGAAGGGAGAGACAGGTGAGGGAGGAGTGGAGAAGAGAGAGACAGGTGAGAGGAGGAGTGGAGAAGGAGAGAGACAGGTGAGAGGAGGAGTGGAGAAGGAGATAGACAGGTGAGAGGAGGAGTGGAGAAGAGACAGGTGAGAGGAGGAGTGGAGAAGAGAGAGACAGGTGAGGGGAGGAGTGGAGAAGGAGAGAGACAGGTGAGAGGAGGAGGAGAAGGAGATTGACAAGTGAGAGGAGGAGTGGAGAAGAGGAGAGACAGGTGAGAGGAGGGTGGAGAAGGGAGAGACAGGTGAGAGGAGGAGTGGAGAAGAGGAGAGACAGGTGAGGGAGGAGTGGAGAAGGAGATTGACAAGTGAGAGGAGGAGTGGAGAAGGGGAGAGACAGGTGAGAGGAGGAGTGGAGAAGGGAGAGACAGGTGAGAGGAGGAGTGGAGTAGAGGAGAGAAGGTGAGAGGAGTGAGAGAAGTGGGAGGAGAGACAGGTGAGAGGAGGAGTGGAGAAGAGAGAGACAGGTGAGAGGAGGAGGGAGAAGAGGAGAGACAGGTGAGAGAGGAGTGGAGAAGGAGGAGACAGTGAAAGGAGGAGTGGAGAAGACATGAGACAGGTGAGAGGAGGGGTGGAGAAGGAGATAGACAGGTGAGAGGAGGAGTGGAGAGGACATGAGACAGGTGAGAGGAGGGGTGGAGAAGGAGATAGACAGGTGAGAGGAGGAATGGAGGAGGAGTGGAGAAGGAGATAGACAGGTGAGAGGAGGAGTGGAGAAGGAGATTGACAAGTGAGAGGAGGAGTGGAGAAGGAGATTGACAAGTGAGAGGAGGAGTGGAGAAGGGAGAGACAGGTGAGGGGAGGAGTGGAGAAGGAGACAGACAGGTGAGAGGAGGAGTGGAGAAGAGGAGAGACAGGTGAGAGGAAGAGTGGAGAAGGAGATAGACAAGTGAGAGGAGGAGTGGAGAAGAGAGAGACAGGTGAGAGGAGGAGTGTAGGAGATAGACAGGTGAGAAGAGGAGTGGAGGAGACAGGTGAGAGGAGGGGTGGAGAAGACGAGAGACAGGTGAGAGGAAGAGTGTAGAAGGAGATAGACAAGTGAGAGGAGGAGTGGAGAAGGAGATGGACAAGTGAGAGGAGGAGTGGAGAAGGAGATAGACAGGTGAGAGGAGGAGTGGAGAAGGAGAGAGACAGGTGAGAGGAGGAGTGGAGAAGAGGAGAGACAGGTGAGAGGAGGAGTGGAGAAGGAGATAGACAGGTGAGAGGAGGAGTGGAGAAGGAGAGACAGGTGAGAGGAGGAGTGGAGAAGGAGATAGACAAGTGAGAGGAGGAGTGGAGAAGAGAGAGACAGGTGAGAGGAGGAGTGAGAAGAGGAGAGACAGGTGATAGGAGGGGTGGAGAAGGAGATAGACAGGTGAGAGGAGGAGTGGAGAAGGAGATTGACAAGTGAGAGGAGGAGTGTAGAAGGGAGAGACAGGTGAGGGGAGGAGTGGAGAAGGAGATAGACAGGTGAGAGGAGGAGTGGAGAAGAGGAAAGAAAGGTGAGAGGAGGAGTGGAGAAGGAGATTGACAAGTGAGAGGAGGAGTGTAGAAGGGAGAGACAGGTGAGGGGAGGAGTGGAGAAGGAGATAGACAGGTGAGAGGAGGAGTGAGTGAGAGGAGGAGTGGATAAGAGATAGACAGGTGAGAGGAGGAGTGGAGAAGGAGAGAGAAGACAGGTGAGAGGAGGAGTGGAGAAGGAGATAGACAGGTGAGAAGAGGAGTGGAGAAGACATGAGACAGGTGAGAGGAGGGGTGGAGAAGGAGATAGACAGGTGAGAGGAGGAGGAGAAGAGGATGAGACAGGTGAGAGGAGGGTGGAGAAGGAGATGACAAGTGAGAGGAGGAGTGAGAAGGGAGAGACAGGTGAGAGGAGGAGTGGAGAAGGAGATAGACAGGTGAGAGGAGGAGTGGAGAAGAGGAGACAGGTGAGAGGAGGAGTGGAGAAGGAGAGACAAGTGAGAGGAGGGTGAGAGGAGGAGTGGAGAAGGAGAGAGACAGGTGAGAGGAGGAGTGGAGAAGGAGATTGACAAGGTGAGAGGAGGAGTGGAGAAGGGAGAGACAGGTGAGAGGAGGAGTGGAGAAGGAGAGAGACAGGTGAGAGGAGGAGTGGAGAAGGAGAGACAGGTGAGAGGAGGAGTGGAGAAGGAGATAGACAAGTGAGAGGAGGAGTGGAGAAGGAGAGACAGGTGAGAGGAGGAGTGGAGAAGGAGATAGACAGGTGAGAAGAGGAGTGGAGAAGAGGAGACAGGTGAGAGGAGGAGGAGTGGAGGTGAAGGGAGAGAGGAGAAGGAGACAAGTGAGAGGAGGAGTGGAGAAGGGAGAGACAGGTGAGGGGAGGAGTGGAGAAGGAGACAGACAGGTGAGAGGAGGAGTGGAGAGAGGGAGACAGGTGAGAGGAGGAGTGGAGAAGGAGATAGACAGGTGAGAGGAGGAGTGGAGAAGAGGAGAGACAGGTGAGGGAGGAGTGGAGAAGGAGAGAGACAGGTGAGAGGAGGAGGAGGAGAAGGAGATAGACAAGGTGAGAGAGGAGGAGTGGAGAAGGAGAGACAGGTGAGGGGAGGAGTGGAGAAGAGAGAGACAGGTGAGAGGAGGGGGAGACAGGAGAGACAAGTGAGAGGAGGAGTGGAGAAGGAGGAGACAGGTGAGAGGAGGAGGTGAGAAGAGGACAGGTGAGAGGAGAAGGAGTAGAGGTGAGAGGAGGAGTGGAGAAGGAGATAGACAGGTGAGAAGAGGAGGAGAAGACAGGAGACAGGTGAGAGGAGGGGTGGAGAAGGAGAGAGAGGTGAGAGAAGAGTGAGAGGAGGAGGTGGAGGAGAGGAGATGGAGACAGGTGAGAGGAGGAGTGGAGAAGGAGATAGACAGGTGAGAGGAGGAGTGGAGGAGGAGTGGAGAAGGAGATAGACAGGTGAGAGGAGGAGTGGAGAAGGAGATTGACAAGTGAGAGGAGGAGTGGAGAAGGAGATTGACAAGTGAGAGGAGGAGTGTAGAAGGGAGAGACAGGTGAGGGAGGAGTGGAGAAGGACATGAGACAGGTGAGAGGAAGAGTGGAGAAGGAGATAGACAGGTGAGAGGAGGAGTGGAGAAGGAGGAGTGAGAGGAGGAGAGAGAGAGACAGGTGAGAGGAGGAGTGGAGAAGGAGATTGACAAGTGAGAGGAGGAGTGGAGAAAGAGAGACAGGTGAGAGGAGGAGTGAGAAGGAGATAGACAGGTGAGAGGAGGAGTGGAGAAGACAGGAGAGAAAGGTGAGAGGAGAGTGAGAAGGAGATAGACAAGTGAGAGGAGGAGTGGAGAAGGGAGAGACAGGTGAGGGGAGGAGTGGAGAAGGAGATAGACAGGTGAGAGGAGGAGGAGAAGGAGGATAGACAGGTGAGAGGAGGAGTGGAGAAGGGAGAGACAGGTGAGAGGAGGAGTGGAGAAGAGAGAGACAGGTGAGAGGAGGTAGAGGAGAGAGGAGAAGGTGAGAGGAGGAAGTGGAGAAGGAGATAGACAGGTGAGAGGAGGGGAGGAGGAGAAGGAGGATAGAGAGAGAGGTGGAGTGGAGAAGGAGATAGACAGGTGAGAGGAGGAGTGGAGAAGGAGAGACAGGTGAGAGGAGGAGTGGAGAAGGAGATAGACAGGTGAGAGGAGGAGTGGAGAAGGAGATAGACAGGTGAGAGGAGGAGTGGAGAAGGAGAGACAGGTGAGAGGAGGAGTGAGAAGGAGATTGACAAGTGAGAGGAGGAGTGTAGAAGGAGAGACAGGTGAGGGAGGAGTGGAGAAGGAGATTGACAGGTGAGAGGAGGAGTGGAGAAGGAGATAGACAAGTGAGAGGAGGAGTGGAGAAGGGAGAGACAGGTGAGAGGAGGAGTGGAGAAGAGGAGAGACAGGTGAGAGGAGGAGTGGAGAAGGAGAGACAGGAGAGGAGGAGTGGAGAAGGAGAGACAGGTGGAGGAGGAGTGGAGAGAGAGACAGGTGAGAGGAGGAGTGGAGAAGGAGATTGACAGGTGAGGAGGAGGAGTGGAGAAGGAGATAGACAGGTGAGAGGAGGAGTGGAGAAGGAGATAGACAGGTTGAGAAAGGTGAGAGGAGGAGTGGAGAAGGAGATTGACAAGTGAGAGGAGGAGTGTAGAAGGGAGAGACAGGTGAGGGGAGGAGTGGAGAAGGAGATAGACAGGTGAGAGGAGGAGTGGAGAAGGAGATAGACAGGTGAGAGGAGGAGTGGAGAAGAGGAGAGACAGGTGAGAGGAGGAGTGGAGAAGGAGATTGACAGGTGAGGAGGAGGAGTGGAGAAGGAGATGGAGAGACAGGTGAGAGGAGGAGGAGAAGAGGAGAGACAGGTGAGGAGGAGGAGGAGAGGAGAGACAGGTGAGAGGAGGAGTGGAGTGAGATAGACAGGTGAGAGGAGGAGTGGAGAAGGAGATAGACAGGTGAGAGGAGGAGTGGAGAAGGAGATAGACAGGTGAGAGGAGGAGTGGAGAAGGAGATAGACAGGTGAGAGGAGGAGTGGAGAAGGAGATAGACAGGTGAGAGGAGGAGTGGAGAAGGAGATAGACAGGTGAGAGGTGGAGAGAGGAGAGAGGTGGAGAAGGAGATAGACAGGTGAGAGGAGGAGTGGAGAAGAGAGAGACAGGTGAGAGGAGGAGTGGAGGGGAGGAGAAGGGAGAGAGGAGTGGAGGAGACAGGTGAGAGGAGGGGTGGAGAAGAGAGACAGGTGAGAGGAAGGAGAAGGAGATAGACAGGTGAGAGGAGGAGTGGAGAAGAGGAGAGACAGGTGAGAGGAGGAGTGGAGAAGGAGAGAGACAGGTGAGAGGAGGAGTGGAGAAGGAGATTGACAAGTGAGAGGAGGAGTGGAGAAGGGAGAGACAGGTGAGAGGAGGAGTGGAGAAGGAGAGACAGGTGAGAGGAGGAGAGTAAGGAGAGACAGGTGAGGAGGAGTGGAGAAGGAGATAGACAGGTGAGAGAGGAGTGGAGAAGAGAGACAGGAGAGGTGAGAGGGGTGGAGAAGGAGATAGACAGGTGAGAGGAGGAGTGGAGAAGGAGAGACAGGTGAGAGGAGGGGTGGAGAAGGAGATAGACAGGTGAGAGGAGGAGGGAGGAGTGGAGAAGGAGAGACAGGTGAGAGGAGGAGTGAGAAGGAGATAGACAAGTGAGAGGAGGAGTGGAGAAGGAGAGGTGAGAGGAGGAGTGGAGAAGGGAGAGACAGGTGAGAGGAGGAGTGGAGAAGGAGAGACAGGTGAGAGGAGGAGTGGAGAAGGAGTGACAGGGAGAGGAGGAGTGGAGAAGGAGATAGACAGGTGAGAGGAGGAGTGGAGAAGAGGAGAGACAGGTGAGAGGAGAGTGGAGAAGGAGAGAGACAGGTGAGAGGAGGAGGTGAGGGGAGAGGAGAGAAAGGTGAGAGAGGAGTGGAGAAGACAGACAGTGAGAGGAGGAGTGGAGAAGGGAGAGACAGGTGAGGGAGGAGTGGAGAAGGAGATAGACAGGTGAGAGGAGGAGTGGAGAAGGAGGAGAGACAGGTGAGAGGAGGAGTGAGAGACAGGTGAGAGGGAGTGGAGAAGGAGAGACAGGTGAGAGGAGGGAGTGGAGAAGGAGATAGACAGGTGAGAGGAGGAGTGGAGAAGGAGAGACAGGTGAGAGGAGAGGAGGAGTGGAGAAGGAGATAGACAGGTGAGAAGAGGAGTGGAGAAGGAGAGACAGGTGAGAGGAGGAGTGGAGACAAGAGACAGGTGAGGAGGAGAGAAGGAGATAGACAGGTGAGAGGAGGAGTGGAGAAGGAGATAGACAGGTGAGAGGAGGAGTGGAGAAGGAGGATAAGGAGATAGTGAGAGGAGGAGTGGAGAAGGAGATAGACAGGTGAGAGGAGGAGTGGAGAAGGAGAGACAGGTGAGAGGAGGTGGAGAAGGAGATTGACAAGTGAGAGGAGGAGGAGAAGGAGAGAGACAGGTGAGAGGAGGAGTGGAGAAGAGAGAGACAGGTGAGAGGAGGAGTGGAGAAGGAGAAGACAGGTGAGAGGAGGAGTGGAGAAGGAGATAGACAGGTGAGAGGAGGAGTGGAGAAGGGAGAGACAGGTGAGAGGAGGAGTGGAGAAGGAGATAGACAAGTGAGAGGAGGAGGAGAAGAGAGAGACAGGTGAGAGGAGGAGGAGGAGTGGAGAAGAGGAGTGGAGGAGACAGGTGAGAGGAGGGGTGGAGAAGACAAGAGACAGGTGAGAGGAAGAGTGTAGAAGGAGATAGACAAGTGAGAGGAGGAGTGGAGAAGGAGATTGACAAGTGAGAGGAGGAGTGGAGAAGGGAGAGACAGGTGAGAGGAGGAGTGGAGAAGAGAGAGACAGGTGAGAGGAGGAGTGTAGTAGAGGAGAGAAAGGTGATAGGAGGAGTGGAGAAGGAGATAGACATGTGAGAAGAGGAGGGAAGAAGGAGACAGGTGAGACAGGTGAGAAGGAGAGAGACAGGTGAGAGGGGTGGAGAAGGAGATAGACAGGTGAGAGGAGGAGTGGAGAAGACATGAGACAGGTGAGAGGAGGGTGGAGAAGGAGACAGACAGGTGAGAGGAGGAGTGGAGAAGGAGAGAGACAGGTGAGAGGAGGGTGGGAAAGGAGATAGACAGGTGAGAGGAGGAGTGGAGAAGAGGAGAGACAGGTGAGAGGAGGAGGTGGAGAAGGAGATTGACAAGTGAGAGGAGGAGTGGAGAAGGAGAGACAGGTGAGAGGAGGAGTGGAGAGAGGAGAGACAGGTGAGGGGAGGAGGGAGAAGGAGATTGACAGGTGAGAGGAGGAGTGGAGAAGGAGATAGACAGGTGAGAGGAGGAGGGAGAAGGAGAGACAGGTGAGAGGAGGAGTGGAGAAGGGAGAGACAGGTGAGAGGAGGAGTGGAGAAGGAGATTGACAAGTGAGAGGAGGAGTGGAGAAGGGAGAGACAGGTGAGGGGAGGAGTGGAGAAGGAGATAGACAGGTGAGAGGAGGAGTGGAGAAGGGAGAGACAGGTGAGGGAGGAGTGGAGAAGAGAGAGACAGGTGAGAGGAGGAGTGGAGAAGGAGATTGACAGGTGAGAGGAGGAGTGGAGAAGGAGATAGACAGGTGAGAGGAGGAGTGGAGAAGGAGATAGACAGGTGAGAGGAGGAGTGGAGAAGGGAGAGACAGGTGAGGGGAGGAGTGGAGAAGAGGAGAGACAGGTGAGAGGAGGAGTGGAGAAGGAGATAGACAGGTGAGAGGAGGAGTGGAGAAGGGAGAGACAGGTGAGGGGAGGAGTGGAGAAGGAGATTGACAGGTGAGAGGAGGAGTGGAGAAGGAGAGACAGGTGAGAGGAGGAGTGGAGAAGGAGATAGACAGGTGAGAGGAGGAGTGGAGAAGACAGAGACAGGTGAGAGGAGGGGTGGAGAAGGAGACAGGTGAGAGGAGGTGGAGAGGAGAGAGGTGGAGGAGAGTGGAGAAGGAGATAGACAGGTGAGAGGAGGAGTGAGAGACAGGTGAGAGGAGGAGTGGAGAAGGAGATTGACAAGTGAGAGGAGGAGTGGAGAAGGAGATTGACAAGTGAGAGGAGGAGTAGAAGGGAGAGACAGGTGAGAGGAGGAGGTGGAGAGAGGAGAGACAGGTGAGAGGAGGAGTGGAGAAGGAGATAGACAGGTGAGAGGAGGAGTGGAGAGGGGGGAGAGGAGACAGGTGAGAGGAGGAGTGAGAGAGAGGAGGAGTGGAGAAGGAGAGACAGGTGAGAGGAGGAGTGGAGAAGGAGATTGACAGGTGAGAGGAGGAGGAGAAGGAGAGACAGGTGAGAGGAGGAGTGGAGAAGGAGAGAGACAGGTGAGAGGAGGAGTGGAGAAGGAGATAGACAGGTGAGAGGAGGAGTGGAGAAGGAGATAGACAGGTGAGAGGAGGAGTGGAGAAGAGGAGAGACAGGTGAGAGGAGGAGGAGAAGGAGATTGACAAGTGAGAGGAGGAGGAGAAGGAGAGACAGGTGAGGGAGGAGTGGAGAAGAGAGAGACAGGTGAGAGGAGGAGTGGAGAAGGAGATAGACAGGTGAGAGGAGGAGTGGAGAAGGAGATAGACAGGTGAGAGGAGGAGTGGAGAAAGGAGAGACAGGTGATAGGAGGAGTGGAGAAGGAGATTGACAGGTGAGAGGAGGAGTGGATAAGAGGAGAGACAGGTGAGAGGAGGAGTGGAGAAGGAGAGAGACAGGTGAGAGGAGGAGGAGAAGGGAGAGACAGGTGAGAGGAGGAGGAGAGAGGAGAGACAAGGAGGGGAGGAGTGGAGAAGGAGATTGACAGGTGAGAGGAGGAGTGGAGAAGGAGATTGACAGGTGAGAGGAGGAGTGGAGAAGGGAGAGACAGGTGAGAGGAGGAGGGAGAAGAGAGAGACAGGTGAGAGGAGGAGTGGAGAAGAGGAGAGACAGGTGAGGGGAGGAGTGGAGAAGGAGATAGACAGGTGAGAGGAGGAGTGGAAAGAGAGAGACAGGTGAGAGGAGGAGTGGAGAAGGAGAGAGACAGGTGAGAGGAGGGTGGAGAAGGAGATAGACAGGTGAGAGGACAGGAGAAGAGAGAGACAGGTGAGAGGAGGAGTGGAGAAGGAGATAGACAGGTGAGAAGGAGGAGTGGAGGAGATAGACAGGTGAGAGAAGGAGTGAGAGGGGAGAGACAGGTGAGACAGGTGAGAGGAGATTGAGGAGGAGAAAGGAGAGAGACAAGTGAGAGGAGGAGTGGAGAAGGGAGAGACAGGTGAGGGAGGAGTGGAGAAGGAGATTGACAGGTGAGAGGAGGAGGATAAGGAGATAGACAGGTGAGAGGAGGAGTGGAGAAAGGAGAGACAGGTGAGAGGAAGGTGGAGAAGGAGATAGACAAGTGAGAGGAGGAGTGGAGAAGAGAGAGACAGGTGAGAGGAGGAGTGTAGGAGAGACAGGTGAGAAGAGGGAGACAGGTGAGAGGAGGGGTGGAGAAGACAAGAGACAGGTGAGAGGAAGAGTGTAGAAGGAGATAGACAAGTGAGAGGAGGAGTGGAGAAGAGGAGAGACAGGTGAGGGGAGGAGTGGAGAAGGAGATAGACAGGTGAGAGGAGGAGTGGAGAAGGAGATTGACAAGTGAGAGGAGGAGTGGAGAAGGAGAGACAGGTGAGAGGAGGAGTGGAGAAGAGAGAGACAGGTGAGAGGAGGAGTGTAGTAGAGGAGAGAAAGGTGATAGGAGGAGTGGAGAAGGAGATAGACATGTGAGAAGAGGAGTGGAGAAGACAGGAGACAGGTGAGAGGAGGGGTGGAGAAGGAGAGAGACAGGTGAGAGGGGTGGAGAAGGAGATAGACAGGTGAGAGGAGGAGTGGAGAAGACATGAGACAGGTGAGAGGAGGGGTGGAGAAGGAGACAGACAGGTGAGAGGAGGAGTGGAGAAGGAGATAGACAGGTGAGAGGAGGAGTGGAGAAGGAGATAGACAGGTGAGAGGAGGAGTGTGAGAAGAGGAGAGAAAGGTGAGAGGAGGAGTGGAGAAGGAGATTGACAAGTGAGAGGAGGATGTAAAGGAGAGACAGGTGAGAGGAGGAGTGGAGAAGGGAGAGACAGGTGAGGGGAGGAGTGGAGAAGGAGATTGACAGGTGAGAGGAGGAGTGGAGAAGGAGATAGACAGGTGAGAGGAGGAGTGGAGAAGGAGATAGACAGGTGAGAGGAGGAGTGGAGAAGAGGAGAGACAGGTGAGAGGAGGAGTGGAGAAGGAGATAGACAGGTGAGGAGTGTAGAAGTAGAGACAGGTGAGGGGAGGAGTGGAGAAGGAGATAGACAGGTGAGAGGAGGAGTGGAGAAGGAGATTGACAGGTGAGAGGAGGAGTGGAGAGGAGAGACAGGTGAGAGGAGGAGTGGAGAAGGAGAGACAGGTGAGAGGAGGAGTGGAGAAGAGATAGACAGTGAGAGGAGGAGTGAGAAGGAGATAGACAGGTGAGAGGAGGAGTGGAGAAGAGGAGAGACAGGTGAGAGGAGGAGTGGAGAAGGAGATAGACAGGTGAGAGGAGGAGTGGAGAAGAGAGAGACAGGTGAGAGGAGGAGTGGAGAAGGAGATAGACAGGTGAGAGGAGGAGTGGAGAAGGGAGGAGGAGACAGGTGAGAGGAGGAGTGGAGAAAGGAGATTGACAGGTGAGAGGAGGAGTGGAGAAGGAGAGACAGGTGAGAGGAGGAGTGGGAAGGAGAGACAGGTGAGAGGAGGAGTGGAGAGAAGGAGACAGACAGGTGAGAGGAGGAGTGGAGAAGGAGATAGACAGGTGAGAGGAGGAGTGGAGAAGGAGATAGACAGGTGAGAGGAGGAGTGGAGAAGAGGAGAGACAGGTGAGAGGAGGAGTGGAGAAGGAGATTGACAAGTGAGAGGAGGAGTGTAAAGGGAGAGACAGGTGAGAGGAGGAGTGGAGAAGAGGAGAGACAGGTGAGAGGAGGAGTGGAGAAGGAGATAGACAGGTGAGAGGAGGAGTGGAGAAGGAGATTGACAAGTGAGAGGAGGAGTGGAGAAGGGAGAGACAGGTGAGAGGAGGAGTGGAGAAGAGAGAGACAGGTGAGAGGAGGAGTGTAGTAGAGGAGAGAAAGGTGATAGGAGGAGTGGAGAAGGAGATAGACATGTGAGAAGAGGAGTGGAGAAGACAGGAGACAGGTGAGAGGAGGGGTGGAGAAGGAGAGAGACAGGTGAGAGGGGTGGAGAAGGAGATAGACAGGTGAGAGGAGGAGGAGAAGACATGAGACAGGTGAGGAGGGAGTGGAGAAGGAGACAGACAGGTGAGAGGAGGAGTGGAGAAGGAGATAGACAGGTGAGAGGAGGAGTGGATAAGGATATAGACAGGTGAGAGGAGGAGTGGAGAAGAGGAGAGAAAGGTGAGAGGAGGAGTGGAGAAGGAGATTGACAAGTGAGAGGAGGAGTGTAAAGGGAGAGACAGGTGAGAGGAGGAGGGAGAAGAGGAGAGACAGGTGAGGGGAGGAGTGGAGAAGGAGATTGACAGGTGAGAGGAGGAGTGGAGAAGGAGATAGACAGGTGAGAGGAGGAGTGGAGAAGGAGATAGACAGGTGAGAGGAGGAGTGGAGAAGAGGAGAGAAAGGTGATAGGAGGAGTGGAGAAGGAGATTGACAGGTGAGAGGAGGAGTGTAGAAGGTAGAGACAGGTGAGGGGAGGAGTGGAGAAGGAGATAGACAGGTGAGAGGAGGAGTGGAGAAGGAGATTGACAGGTGAGAGGAGGAGTGGAGAAGAGGAGAGACAGGTGAGGGGAGGAGTGGAGAAGGAGATTGACAGGTGAGAGGAGGAGTGGAGAAGGAGATAGACAGGTGAGAGGAGGAGTGGAGAAGGAGATAGACAGGTGAGAGGAGGAGTGTAGAAGGGAGAGACAGGTGAGGGGAGGAGTGGAGAAGGAGATAGACAGGTGAGAGGAGGAGTGGAGAAGGAGATAGACAGGTGAGAGGAGGAGTGTAGAAGGGAGAGACAGGTGAGGGGAGGAGTGGAGAAGGAGATTGACACAGTGAGAGGAGGAGGAGAAGGAGATAGACAGGTGAGAGGAGAGTGGAGAAGGAGATAGACAGGTGAGAGGAGGAGGAGAAGAGATAGACAGGTGAGAGAAGAGTGGAGAAGGAGATGGACAGGTGAGAGGAGAGGAGAAGAGAGAGACAGTGAGAGGAGGAGTGGAGAAGGAGATAGACAGGTGAGAGGAGGGAGTGGAGAAGGAGATAGACAGGTGAGAGGAGGAGTGGAGAAGGAAATTGACAAGTGAGAGGAGGAGTGGAGAAGGAGATTGACAAGTGAGAGGAGGAGTGTAGAAGGGAGAGACAGGTGAGGGGAGGAGTGGAGAAGGAGACAGACAGGTGAGAGGAGGAGTGGAGAAGGAGATAGACAGGTGAGAGGAGGAGTGGATAAGGATATAGACAGGTGAGAGGAGGAGTGGAGAAGGAGAGACAGGTGAGAGGAGGAGTGGAGAAGGAGATTGACAAGTGAGAGGAGGAGTGTAAAGGGAGAGACAGGTGAGAGGAGGAGTGGAGAAGAGGAGAGACAGGTGAGGGAGGAGTGGAGAAGGAGGAGACAGGTGAGAGGAGGAGTGGATAAGGAGATAGACAGGTGAGAGGAGGAGGAGAAGAGGAGAGAAAGGTGATAGGAGGAGTGGAGAAGGAGATTGACAGGTGAGAGTGAGGAGTGGAGAAGGGAGAGACAGGTGAGGGGAGGAGTGGAGAAGGAGATAGACAGGTGAGAGGAGGAGTGGAGAAGGAGATTGACAGGTGAGAGGAGGAGTGGAGAAGAGGAGAGACAGGTGAGGGAGGAGGAGAAGGAGATTGACAGGTGAGAGGAGGAGTGGAGAAGAGATAGACAGGTGAGAGGAGGAGTGGACAAGGAGATAGACAGGTGAGAGGAGGAGTGGAGAAGGAGATAGACAAGTGAGAGGAGGAGTGGAGAAGAGGAGAGACAGGTGAGGGAGGAGTGGAGAAGAGATAGACAGGTGAGAGGAGGAGTGGACAAGGAGATAGACAGGTGAGAGGAGGAGTGGAGAAGGAGATTGAGAAAGGTGAGAGGAGGAGTGGAGAAGGAGATTGACAAGGAGAGGAGGAGTGGAGAAGGGAGAGACAGGTGAGGGGAGGAGTGGAGAAGGAGACAGACAGGTGAGAGGAGGATGGAGAAGGAGATAGTCAGGTGAGAGGAGGAGTGGATAAGGATATAGACAGGTGAGAGGAGGAATGGAGAAGAGGAGAGAAAGGTGAGAGGAGGAGGAGAAGGAGATTGACAAGTGAGAGGAGGAGTGTAAAGGAGATAGACAGGTGAGAGGAGGAGTGGAGAAGAGGAGAGACAGGTGAGGAGGAGTGGAGAAGGAGATTGTGAGAGGAGGAGATTGGAGAAGGAGATAGACAGGTGAGAGGAGGTGGAGAAAGGAGAGACAGGTGATAGGAGGAGTGGAGAAGGAGATTGACAGGTGAGAGGAGGAGTGTAGAAGGTAGAGACAGGTGAGGGGAGGAGTGGAGAAGGAGATAGACAGGTGAGAGGAGGAGTGGAGAAGGAGATTGACAGGTGAGAGGAGGAGTGGAGAAGGAGATAGACAAGTGAGAGGAGGAGTGGAGAAGAGAGAGACAGGTGAGAGGAGGAGTGTAGGAGATAGACAGGTGAGAAGAGGAGTGGAGGAGACAGGTGAGAGGAGGGGTGGAGAAGACAAGAGACAGGTGAGAGGAAGAGTGTAGAAGGAGATAGACAAGTGAGAGGAGGAGTGGAGAAGAGGAGAGACAGGTGAGGGGAGGAGTGGAGAAGGAGATTGACAGGTGAGAGGAGGAGTGGAGAAGGAGATTGACAAGTGAGAGGAGGAGTGGAGAAGGGAGAGACAGGTGAGAGGAGGAGTGGAGAAGGAGATAGACAGGTGAGAGGAGGAGTGTAGTAGAGGAGAGAAAGGTGATAGGAGGAGTGGAGAAGGAGATAGACATGTGAGAAGAGGAGTGGAGAAGACAGGAGACAGGTGAGAGGAGGGGTGGAGAAGGAGAGAGACAGGTGAGAGGGGTGGAGAAGGAGATAGACAGGTGAGAGGAGGAGTGGAGAAGACATGAGACAGGTGAGAGGAGGGGTGGAGAAGGAGATAGACAGGTGAGAGGAGGAGTGGAGGAGGAGTGGAGAAGGAGATAGACAGGTGAGAGGAGGAGTGGAGAAGGAGATTGACAAGTGAGAGGAGGAGTGGAGAAGGAGATTGACAAGTGAGAGGAGGAGTGTAGAAGGGAGAGACAGGTGAGGGGAGGAGTGGAGAAGGAGACAGACAGGTGAGAGGAGGAGGAGAAGGAGACAGACAGGTGAGAGGAGGAGTGGAGAAGGAGATAGACAGGTGAGAGGAGGAGTGGAGAAGAGGAGAGAAAGGTGAGAGGAGGAGTGGAGAAGGAGATTGACAGGTGAGAGGAGGAGTGTAAAGGAGAGAGACAGGTGAGAGGAGGAGTGGAGAAGAGGAGAGACAGGTGAGAGGAGGAGTGGAGAAGGAGATTGACAGGTGAGAGAGTGGAGGAGAGACAGATGAGGAGGAGGGAGAAGGAGATAGACAGGTGAGAGGAGGAGTGGAGAAGAGGGAGAGAAAGGTGATAGGAGGAGGAGAAGGAGATTGACAGGTGAGAGGAGGAGGAGAAGGAGAGAGACAGGTGAGAGGAGGAGTGGAGAAGGAGAGACAGGTGAGAGGAGGAGGAGAAGGAGATAGACAGGTGAGAGGAGGAGGGAGAAGAGGAGAAAGGTGAGAGGAGGAGTGGAGAAGGAGATTGACAGGTGAGAGGAGGAGGAAAGAAGGGAGAGACAGGTGAGAGGAGGAGTGGAGAAGAGAGAGAGACAGGTGAGGGAGGAGTGGAGAAGGAGAGACAGGTGAGAGGAGGAGTGGAGGGGAGATAGACAGGTGAGAGGAGGAGTGGAGAAGAGGAGAGAAAGGTGAGAGGAGGAGTGGAGAAGGAGATTGACAGGTGAGAGGAGGAGTAGAAGGTAGAGACAGGTGAGGGAGGAGTGGAGAAGGAGATAGACAGGTGAGAGGAGGAGTGGAGAAGGAGAGAGACAGGTGAGAGGAGGAGGAGAAGAGGAGAGACAGGTGAGGGGAGGAGTGGAGAAGGAGATTGACAGGTGAGAGGAGGAGGAGAAGGAGATAGACAGGTGAGAGGAGGAGTGGACAAGAGATAGACAGGTGAGAGGAGGAGTGTAGAAGGAGATAGACAGGGGAGAGGAGGAGGAGAAGAGGAGAGACAGGTGAGGGAGGGAGGAGAAGGAGATAGACAGGTGAGAGGAGGAGGACAAGGAGATAGACAGGTGAGAGGAGGAGTGGAGAAGGAGATTGACAAGTGAGAGGAGGAGTGAGAAGGAGATTGAAGTGAGAGGAGATTAGAAGGGAGAGACAGGTGAGGGAGGAGGAGAAGGAGACAGACAGGTGAGAGGAGGAGTGGAGAAGGAGATAGACAGGTGAGAGGAGGAGTGGATAAGGAGATAGACAGGTGAGAGGAGGAATGGAGAAGAGGAGAGAAAGGTGAGAGGAGGAGGGAGAAGGAGATTGACAAGTGAGAGGAGGAGGAGAAGGAGAGACAGGTGAGAGGAGGAGGGAGAAGAGAGAGACAGGTGAGGGAGGAGTGGAGAAGGAGAGACAGGTGAGAGGAGGAGTGGATAAGGAGATAGACAGGTGAGAGGAGGAGTGGAGAAGAGGAGAGAAAGGTGATAGGAGGATGGAGAAGGAGATTGACAGGTGAGAGGAGGAGGAGAAGGTAGAGACAGGAGGGAGGATGGAGAAGGAGATAGACAGGTGAGAGGAGGAGGGAGAAGGAGATTGACAGGTGAGAGGAGGAGGGAGAAGGAGATAGACAATGAGAGGAGGAGTGGAGAAGAGAGAGACAGGTGAGAGGAGGAGAGGAGATAGACAGGTGAGAAGAGGAGGAGGAGACAGGTGAGAGGAGGAGGAGAAGACAAGAGACAGGTGAGAGGAAGAGTGAGAAGGAGATAGACAAGTGAGAGGAGGAGGAGAAGGAGAGACAGGTGAGGGGAGGAGTGGAGAAGGAGATTGACAAGTGAGAGGAGGAGTGGAGAAGACAAGTGAGAGGAGAGAAGGAGAGACAGGTGAGAGGAGGAGTGGAGAAGGAGATAGACAGGTGAGAGGAGGAGTGGTAGAGGAGAGAAAGGTGATAGGAGGAGTGGAGAAGGAGATAGACATGTGAGAAGAGGAGTGGAGAAGACAGGGAGACAGGAGAGGAGGTGAGAGGGAGGAGTGAGAAGTGGAGGAGATAGACAGGTGAGAGGAGGAGTGGAGAAGACATGAGACAGGTGAGGAGGAGGGGTGGAGAAGGAGATAGACAGGTGAGGAGGAGGAGGAGTGGAGAAGGAGAGACAGGTGAGAGGAGGAGTGGAGAAGGAGATTGACAAGTGAGAGGAGGAGTGGAGAAGGAGAGACAAGTGAGAGAGGAGGAGAAGGGAGAGACAGGTGAGGGAGGAGTGGAGAAGGAGACAGACAGGTGAGAGGAGGAGTGGAGAAGGAGACAGACAGGTGAGAGGAGGAGTGGATAAGGAGATAGACAGGTGAGAGGAGGAGTGGAGAAGAGGAGAGAAAGGTGAGAGGAGGAGTGGAGAAGGAGATTGGGTGAGAGGAGGAGTGTAAAGGGAGAGACAGGTGAGAGGAGGAGTGGAGAAGAGGAGAGACAGGTGAGGGAGGAGTGGAGAAGGAGATTGACAGGTGAGAGGAGGAGTGGATAGGAGATAGACAGGTGAGAGGAGGAGGGAGAAGGAGATAGACAGGTGAGAGAGGAGGAGAAGAGGAGAGAAAGGAGAGGAGGAGTGGAGAAGGAGAGGAGGTGAGAGAGGAGTGGAGAAGGAGATAGACAGGAGAGAGGAGGAGTGGAGAAGGAGAAGAGACAGGTGAGAGGAGGAGTGATAATGGAGATAGACAGGTGAGAGGAGGAGTGGAGAAGAGGAGAGAAAGGTGGAGAGGAGGAGGAGAAGGGAGATTGACAAGTGAGAGGAGGAGTGTAAAGGGAGAGACAGGTGAGAGGAGGAGTGGAGAAGAGAGAGACAGGTGAGGGGAGGAGAGAGGAGATTGGACAGGTGAGAGGAGGAGGAGGAGATAGACAGGTGAGAGGAGGAGTGGAGAAGAGAGAGAAAGGTGAGAGGAGGAGTGGAGAAGGAGAAGACAGGTGAGAGGAGGAGTGGAGAAGGTAGAGACAGGTGAGGGGAGGGAGTGGAGAAGGAGATAGACAGGTGAGAGGAGGAGTGGAGAAGAGGAGAGACAGGTGAGGGGAGGAGTGGAGAATAGAGACAGGTGAGAGGAGGAGTGGACAAGGAGATAGACAGGTGAGAGGAGGAGTGGAGAAGGAGATTGACAAGTGAGAGGAGGAGTGGAGAAGGAGAGACAGTGAGAGGAGGAGTGTAGAAGGGATAGACAGGTGAGGGGAGGAGTGGAGAAGAGAGAGACAGGTGAGAGGAGGAGTGGAGAAGGAGATAGACAGGTGAGAGGAGGAGTGGATAAGAGATAGACAGTGAGAGGAGGAATGGAGAAGGAGAGACAGGTGAGAGGAGGAGAGAAGGAGGAGAGGAGTGCAAAGGGAGAGACAGGTGAGAGGAGGAGGAGAAGAGAGAGAGAGGGAGGAGGAGGAGAGGAGATTGGACAGGTGAGAGGAGGGAGTGGATAAGGAGATAGACAGGTGAGAGGAGGAGTGGAGAAGAGGAGAGAAAGGTGATAGGAGGAGGAGAAGGAGATTGACAGGTGAGAGGAGGAGTGGAGAAGGAGAGACAGGTGAGAGGAGGAGTGGAGAAGGAGATAGACAGGTGAGAGGAGGAGGAGAAGGAGATTGACAGGTGAGAGGAGGAGTGGAGAAGGAGAGACAGTGAGAGGAGGAGTGAGAAGAGAGAGACAGGTGAGAGGAGGAGTAGAGGAGATAGACAGGTGAGAGGAGGAGAGAAGGGAGGAGACAGGTGAGAGGAGGAGTGGAGAAGACAAGAGACAGGTGAGAGGAGGAGTGAGAAGGAGATAGACAAGTGAGGGGAGGAGTAGGAGAAGAGGAGAGACAGGTGAGAGGAGGAGTGGAGAAGGAGATAGACAGGTGAGAGGAGGAGTGGAGAAGAGAGAGACAAGTGAGAGGAGGAGTGGAGAAGGGAGAGACAGGTGAGAGGAGGAGTGGAGAAGGAGATAGACAGGTGAGAGGAGGAGTGAGTAGAGAGAGACAGGTGAGAGGAGGTGGAGAAGGAGATAGACAAGTGAGAGGAGGAGTGGAGAAGACAGGAGACAGGTGAGAGGAGGAGTGGAGAAGGAGAGAGACAGGTGAGGAGGGTGGAGAAGGAGATAGACAGGTGAGAGGAGGAGAGAAGACATGAGACAGGTGAGAGAGGAGGTGGAGAAGGAGATAGACAGGTGAGAGGAGGAGTGGAGGAGAGTGGAGAAGGAGATAGACAGGTGAGAGGAGGAGTGGAGAAGGAGAGACAAGTGAGAGGAGGAGTGAGAAGGAGATTGACAAGTGAGAGGAGGAGGAGAAGGGAGAGACAGGTGAGGGGAGGAGTGGAGAAGGAGACAGACAGGTGAGAGGAGGAGGAGTGGAGAAGGAGACAGACAGGTGAGAGAGGAGGAGTGAGAGGAGGAGAGAAGATAGAGAGAAAGGTGAGAGGAGGAGGAGAAGGAGATTGACAGGTGAGAGGAGGAGTGTAAAGGGAGAGACAGTGAGAGGAGGAGGAGAGAGGAGAGAGGGAGGGAGGAGTGGAGAAGGAGATTGACAGGTGAGAGGAGGAGTGGATAAGGAGATAGACAGGTGAGAGGAGGAGTGGAGAAGGAGATAGACAGGTGAGAGGAGGAGTGGAGAAGAGGAGAGAAAGGTGAGAGGAGGAGGGAGAAGGAGATTGACAGGTGAGAGGAGGAGGAGAAGGAGGAGACAGGTGAGAGGAGGAGGAAGGAGATAGACAGGTGAGAGGAGGAGTGGAGAAGGAGATAGACAGGTGAGAGGAGGAGGAGAAGGAGAGAAAGGTGAGAGGAGGAGTGGAGAAGGAGATTGGAGAAGAGGAGGTAAAGGGAGAGACAGGTGAGAGGAGGAGTGGAGAAGAGGAGAGACAGGTGAGGGGAGGAGTGGAGAAGGAGATTGGACAGGTGAGAGGAGGAGGATAAGGAGATAGACAGGTGAGAGGAGGAGGAGAAGAGGAGAGAAAGAGAGGAGGAGTGGAGAAGGAGATTGACAGGTGAGAGAGGAGGGAGAAGGGAGAGACAGGTGAGGGAGGAGTGGAGAAGGAGAGACAGGTGAGAGGAGGAGTGGAGAAGGAGATTGACAGTGAGAGGAGGAGGAGAAGAGGAGAGACAGGTGAGGAGGAGTGGAGAAGGAGATTGACAGGTGAGAGAGGAGGAGAAGGAGATAGACAGGTGAGAGGAGGAGGACAAGGAGATAGACAGGTGAGAGGAGGAGTGGAGAAGGAGATAGACAAGTGAGAGGAGGAGTGGAGAAGAGGAGAGACAGGTGAGGGGAGAGTGGAGAAGGAGATAGACAGGTGAGAGGAGGAGTGGACAAGGAGATAGACAGGTGAGAGGAGGAGTGGAGAAGGAGATTGACAAGGTGAGAGGAGGGTGGAGAAGGAGATTGACAAGTGAGAGGAGGAGTGAGAAGGAGAGACAGGTGAGGGAGGAGTGAGAAGAGACAGACAGGTGAGAGGAGGAGGGAGAAGGAGATAGTCAGGTGAGAGGAGGAGTGGATAAGAGAGATAGACAGGTGAGAGGAGGAATGGAGAAGAGGAGAGAAAGAGAGGAGAGTGAGAAGGAGATTGACAAGTGGAGAGGAGTGTAAAGGAGAGACAGGTGAGAGGAGGAGTGGAGAAGAGGAGAGACAGGTGAGGGGAGGAGTGGAGAAGGAGATTGACAGGTGAGAGGAGGAGTGGAGAAGGAGATAGACAGGTGAGAGGAGGAGTGGAGAAGAGAGAGACAGGTGAGAGGAGGAGTGGAGAAGGAGATTGACAGGTGAGAGGAGGAGTAGAGAGACAGGTGAGGAGTGGAGAAGGAGATAGACAGGTGAGAGGAGGTGGAGAAGGAGATTGACAGGTGAGAGGAGGAGGGAAGGAGATAGACAAGTGAGATGAGGAGTGGAGAAGAGAGAGACAGGTGAGAGGAGGAGTGTAGGAGATAGACAGGTGAGAAGAGGAGTGGAGGAGACAGGTGAGAGGAGGGGTGGAGAAGACAAGAGACAGGTGAGAGGAAGAGTGTAGAAGGAGATAGACAAGTGAGAGGAGGAGTGGAGAAGAGGAGAGACAGGTGAGGGGAGGAGTGGAGAAGGAGATAGACAGGTGAGGAGGAGTGGGAAGGAGATTGACAAGTGAGAGGAGGAGTGGAGAAGGGAGAGACAGGTGAGAGGAGGTGGAGAAGGAGATAGACAGGTGAGAGGAGGAGTGGAGAAGGAGAGAAAGGTGATAGGAGGAGTGGAGAAGGAGATAGACATGTGAGAAGAGGGTGGAGAAGACAGGAGACAGGGTGAGAGGAGGGGGGTGGAGAAGGAGAGAGACAGGTGAGAGGGGTGGAGAAGGAGATAGACAGGTGAGAGGAGGAGTGGAGAAGACATGAGACAGGTGAGAGGAGGGGTGGAGAAGGAGATAGACAGGTGAGAGGAGGAGTGGAGGAGGAGTGGAGAAGGAGATAGACAGGTGAGAGGAGGAGTGGAGAAGGAGATTGACAAGTGAGAGGAGGAGTGGAGAAGGAGATTGACAAGTGAGAGGAGGAGTGGAGAAGGGAGAGACAGGTGAGGGGAGGAGTGGAGAAGGAGACAGACAGGTGAGAGGAGGAGTGGAGAAGGAGACAGACAGGTGAGAGGAGGAGTGGATAAGGAGATAGACAGGTGAGAGGAGGAGTGGAGAAGAGGAGAGAAAGGTGAGAGGAGGAGTGGAGAAGGAGATTGACAGGTGAGAGGAGGAGTGTAAAGGGAGAGACAGGTGAGAGGAGGAGTGGAGAAGAGGAGAGACAGGTGAGGGGAGGAGTGGAGAAGGAGATTGACAGGTGAGAGGAGGAGTGAAGGAGATAGACAGGTGAGAGGAGGAGTGGAGAAGGAGATAGACAGGTGAGAGGAGGAGTGGAGAAGAGGAGAGAAAGGTGATAGGAGGAGTGGAGAAGGAGATTGACAGGTGAGAGGAGGAGTGTAGAAGGTAGAGACAGGTGAGGGGAGGAGTGGAGAAGGAGATAGACAGGTGAGAGGAGGAGTGGAGAAGGAGATTGACAGGTGAGAGGAGGAGTGAAGAGGAGGACAGGTGAGGGGAGGAGTGGAGAAGGAGATTGACAGGTGAGAGGAGGAGTGGAGAAGGAGATAGACAGGTGAGAGGAGGAGTGGAGAAGGAGATAGACAGGTGAGAGGAGGAGTGTAGAAGGGAGAGACAGGTGAGGGGAGGAGTGGAGAAGGAGATAGACAGGTGAGAGGAGGAGTGGAGAAGGAGATAGACAGGTGAGAGGAGGAGTGTAGAAGGGAGAGACAGGTGAGGGGAGGAGTGGAGAAGGAGATTGACAGGTGAGAGGAGGAGTGGAGAAGGAGATTGACAAGTGAGAGGAGGAGTGGAGAAGGAGATAGACAAGTGAGAGGAGGAGTGGAGAAGAGAGAGACAGGTGAGAGGAGGAGGAGGAGGGAGAAGGAGATAGACAGGTGAGAGGAGGAGTGGAGAAGGAGATAGACAGGTGAGAGGAGGTGAAGGAGATTGAGTGAGAGGAGGAGAGAGGAGATTGACAAGTGAGAGGAGGTGTAGAAGGGAGAGACAGGTGAGAGGAAGAGTGGAGAAGGAGATAGACAAGTGAGAGGAGGAGTGGAGAAGAGAGAGACAGGTGAGAGGAGGAGTGGAGGAGGAGTGGAGAAGGAGATAGACAGGTGAGAGGAGGAGTGGAGAAGGAGATAGACAGGTGAGAGGAGGAGTGGAGAAGGAGATTGACAAGTGAGAGGAGGAGTGGAGAAGGAGATTGACAAGTGAGAGGAGGAGTGTAGAAGGGAGAGACAGGTGAGGAGGAGTAGTAGAGGAGAGAGAAAGGTGATAGGAGAGTGGAGAAGGAGACATGTGAGAAGAGGTGGAGAAGACAGGATACAGGTGAGAGGAGGGTGGAGAAGGAGATAGACAGGTGAGAGGAGGAGTGGAGAAGACATGAGACAGGTGAGAGGAGGGGTGGAGAAGGAGATAGACAGGTGAGAGGAGGAGTGGAGGAGGAGTGGAGAAGGAGATAGACAGGTGAGAGGAGGAGTGGAGAAGGAGATAGACAGGTGAGAGGAGGAGTGGAGAAGGAGATTGACAAGGAGGAGTGTAGAAGGGAGAGACAGGTGAGGGGAGGAGTGGAGAAGGAGACAGACAGGTGAGAGGAGGAGTGGAGAAGGAGATAGACAGGTGAGAGGAGGAGTGGATAAGGATATAGACAGGTGAGAGGAGGAGTGGAGAAGAGGAGAGAAAGGTGAGAGGAGGAGTGGAGAAGGAGATTGACAAGTGAGAGGAGGAGTGTAAAGGGAGAGACAGGTGAGAGGAGGAGTGGAGAAGAGGAGAGACAGGTGAGGGGAGGAGTGGAGAAGGAGATTGACAGGTGAGAGGAGGAGTGGATAAGGAGATAGACAGGTGAGAGGAGGAGTGGAGAAGGAGATAGACAGGTGAGAGGAGGAGTGGAGAAGAGGAGAGAAAGGTGATAGGAGGAGTGGAGAAGGAGATTGACAGGTGAGAGGAGGAGTGTAGAAGGTAGAGACAGGTGAGGGGAGGAGTGGAGAAGGAGATAGACAGGTGAGAGGAGGAGTGGAGAAGGAGATTGACAGGTGAGAGGAGGAGTGGAGAAGAGGAGAGACAGGTGAGGGGAGGAGTGGAGAAGGAGATTGACAGGTGAGAGGAGGAGTGGAGAAGGAGATAGACAGGTGAGAGGAGGAGGACAAGGAGATAGGAGGAGGAGTGTAGAAGGAGATAGACAGGTGAGAGGAGGAGTGGAGAAGAGGAGAGACAGGTGAGGGGAGGAGTGGAGAAGGAGATAGACAGGTGAGAGGAGGAGTGGAGAAGGAGATTGACAAGTGAGAGGAGGAGTGGAGAAGGAGATTGACAAGTGAGAGGAGGAGGGAGAAGGAGCGACAGGTGAGGGGAGGAGTGGAGAAGGAGACAGACAGGTGAGAGGAGGAGTGGAGAAGAGACAGGTGAGAGGAGGAGTGGATAAGGATATAGACAGGTGAGAGGAGGAATGGAGAAGAGGAGAGAAAGGTGAGAGGAGGAGTGGAGAAGGAGATTGACAAGTGAGAGGAGGAGTGTAAAGGGAGAGACAGGTGAGAGGAGGAGTGGAGAAGAGGAGAGACAGGTGAGGGGAGGAGTGGAGAAGGAGATTGACAGGTGAGAGGAGGAGTGGATAAGGAGATAGACAGGTGAGAGGAGGAGTGGAGAAGAGGAGAGAAAGGTGAGAGGAGGAGTGGAGAAGGAGATTGACAGGTGAGAGGAGGAGTGTAGAAGGAGAGACAGGTGAGGGAGGAGTGGAGAAGGAGATAGACAGGTGAGAGGAGGAGTGGAGAAGGAGATTGACAGGTGAGAGGAGGTAGAGACAGGTGAGGGGAGGAGTGGAGAAGGAGATAGACAGGTGAGAGGAGGAGTGGAGAAGGAGATTGAGGGAGAAGGGAGAGACAGGTGAGAGGAGGAGGAGAAGAGAGAGACAGGTGAGAGGAGGAGAGGAGGAGAGAGAAGGAGGAGTGGAGAAGGAGATAGACAGGAGAAGAGGAGGAGAAGACAGGAGGCAGGTGAGAGGAGGGGTGGAGAAGGAGATTGACAGGTGAGAGGAGGAGTGAGAAGACAGGAGAGGTGAGAGGAGGGTGAGAAGGAGATAGACAGGTGAGAGGAGGAGGGAGAAGGAGATAGACAGGTGAGAGGAGGAGTGGAGAAGGAGAGACAGGTGAGAGGAGGAGTGGAGAAGGAGATAGACAGGTGAGAGGAGAGAAGGAGAGACAGGTGAGAGGAGTGGGAGATAGACAGGTGAGAGGAGGAGTGGAGAAGGAGATAGACAGGTGAGGAGGAGGAGAGAGAAAGGTGATTGGAGAAGAGATTGACAGGTGAGAGAGGAGGAGTAGGAGAAGGAGAGGAGACAGACAGGTGAGAGGAGGAGTGGAGAAGGAGATTGACAGGTGAGAGGAGGAGTGGAGAAGAGGAGAGACAGGTGAGGGGAGGAGTGGAGAAGGAGATTGACAGGTGAGAGGAGGAGTGGAGAAGGAGATAGACAGGTGAGAGGAGGAGTGGACAAGGAGATAGACAGGTGAGAGGAGGAGTGTAGAAGGAGATAGACAAGTGAGAGGAGGAGTGGAGAAGAGGAGAGACAGGTGAGGGGAGGAGTGGAGAAGGAGATAGACAGGTGAGAGGAGGAGTGGACAAGGAGATAGACAGGTGAGAGGAGGAGTGGAGAAGGAGATTGACAAGTGAGAGGAGGAGTGGAGAAGGAGATTGACAAGTGAGAGGAGGAGTGTAGAAGGGAGAGACAGGTGAGGGGAGGAGTGGAGAAGGAGACAGACAGGTGAGAGGAGGAGTGGAGAAGGAGATAGTCAGGTGAGAGGAGGAGTGGATAAGGATATAGACAGGTGAGAGGAGGAATGGAGAAGAGGAGAGAAAGGTGAGAGGAGGAGTGGAGAAGGAGATTGACAAGTGAGAGGAGGAGTGTAAAGGGAGAGACAGGTGAGAGGAGGAGTGGAGAAGAGGAGAGACAGGTGAGGGGAGGAGTGGAGAAGGAGATTGACAGGTGAGAGGAGGAGTGGATAAGGAGATAGACAGGTGAGAGGAGGAGTGGAGAAGAGGAGAGAAAGGTGATAGGAGGAGTGGAGAAGGAGATTGACAGGTGAGAGGAGGAGTAGAAGGTAGAGACAGGTGAGGGAGGAGTGGAGAAGGAGATAGACAGGTGAGAGGAGGAGGAGAAGGAGATTGAGGTGAGAGGAGGAGTGGGAGAAGAGGAGAGACAGGTGAGGAGATAGAGGTGAGAGGAGGAGTGGAGGAGTGGAGAAGGGAGAGACAGGTGAGAGGAGGAGTGGAGAAGAGAGAGACAGGTGAGAGGAGGAGTGTAGTAGAGGAGAGAAAGGTGATAGGAGGAGTGGAGAAGGAGATAGACATGTGAGAAGAGGAGTGGAGAAGACAGGAGACAGGTGAGAGGAGGGGTGGAGAAGGAGATAGACAGGTGAGAGGAGGAGTGGAGAAGACATGAGACAGGTGAGAGGAGGGGTGGAGAAGGAGATAGACAGGTGAGAGGAGGAGTGGAGGAGGAGTGGAGAAGGAGATAGACAGGTGAGAGGAGGAGTGTAGAAGGGAGAGACAGGTGAGGGGAGGAGTGGAGAAGGAGATAGACAGGTGAGAGGAGGAGTGGAGAAGGAGATAGACAGGTGAGAGGAGTGGATAAGGAGATAGACAGGTGAGAGGAGGAGTGGAGAAGAGGAGAGAAAGGTGATAGGAGGAGTGGAGAAGGAGATAGACAGGTGAGAGGAGGAGTGGAGAAGGAGATTGACAAGTGAGAGGAGGAGTGGAGAAGGGAGAGACAGGTGAGGGGAGGAGTGGAGAAGAGGAGAGACAGGTAAGGTAGATAGTGACAGAAAGATAGGTACAGTAGGTATCATATTCATGATACAACACAGACAGACAGACAGAAAAATAAACAAACAGACTGAAAAAACAATCCTTTCCTCACCGAAGAGCTGTTGTCGTAGCACCTCGCTTTCAGTGAGGGGGTGTGCCAGGATGGGGGTGCCCAGTGCTGCCCCTGGGTAGGGCAGGCGGGCCAGGGGAGACCCTGACGCCAACGGGTCCATCAGGGGGTGCACCCCGCCCGCCGCTAGGGGCCAATGATGTAACAGGAAACACAAGGAGATATTTAATAAGAGTCACAGCATCAATAACCATGTTAACATCAACATCTGTATCAGACAGGAAGAGCTTTCTCAGGTCCAGCTCAAAAGAGCACTAAATAGTAGTGTGTAGATCATAGTACAAGATCACAACTGTGAGCAGCAGTGGGTACCTGTGTCTTGCTGGTGCAGGTGCAGGTGGGAGTGGATGTGTGAGTGCTGGTGATGATGAGGCGTGACGTTCAACATCTGAAGACGCCCCGGAATCTCTCCTCCTCCTCCACTTCCACCACTTCCTCCACTTCCATTGCTTCCCCCTCTTTCTCTTTCTCTCTCTCGCTCCCTCTCCCTCTCTCGTCCCCTCTCTCCACCGGCTGGCAGCCCCGCTCTGTCTCGCTCTCTTTCTCTCTCCCTCTCTCCACTCCTCTCTCTCTCAGATGTGGTGGGGGAGCGAGTGAGAGGGGGGTAGGTCTCGGGAGGGGCGGTCACCGGGGCAGGTGGGGGGTGAGATGGGGGGAGGGAGCTGGGAAAGGAGTGCGGTGCGGGATGATGGAGGGATGAAACAGGGTTGGAGGAGGGTGGAGGAGGAGCGGGCAGAGGTGCAGCTACGGGCACTGGGGGTGGAGGGGCTGGTGCAGGTGCAGGGTGAGAGGGGAGCGAGGGAGGAAGCAGGGAGAAGGGGGAGGGTTGGAGAGGGACTGAGGGGCGGGAGGAGGGTTAGGGAGGCGACTCACTGGGGCTAACGCTGGGTTCTGGAGGGGCGGTGGAGGGGGTGGAGGAGCCTGGGGAGGGGGTGCCATAAATGGCCACCTCACCTCCACCCCTCCCCCAGCAGTAGGGAGTGAGCATGTGCATGAGCGTGTGCGTGGGCATGCGAGTGGGAGTGGGCGAGGGCGAGAGCCGTAGGATCTCCCAAGGAGCCCGGCTGGTACACCCTGTCCTCACTCTTAAACTCAAACCCCGGCTTCATGCGCTCACGGTGGGCTGCCACTGCATGGGGAAACCCCATCCCCCCTAACCCTGCACCCCCCATCCCCCCATGTCCTCCTCCATGCCCCCCTGGCCCTCCCTCCATACTGCCCCCATAGAGGAAACCCAAGATGGCTGCCGCTGTGGCTGCATCAGCAGGCATGTGATGTGGGTGGGCCAGAGCATGGTTCTGGAACTGGGGGAGGAAGAAGGAGGGGTGGACATGGGGGTGGCCATGAGGGTGGCCATGATGGTGGACATGCGGGTGTTGGCGACTAGCCCCGAGGGGGGACATGGCGTGGGGCCGGGCGTACTCGCTCAGGGTCCGCAGTGCCGGGGTGTCAGGGCCCAGGTACGGCCCTCCTAACCCGATCCCCAGAGCCCCCTGTGGGCCAACCACCGTTGAACCCCCCATTGACTGCATGAGGAGGGAGTGTGGGATGTGTTGAGAGAGGGAGGGGTGGAGGTGGGAGTGGTGGAGGTGAGCGTGGGGGTGAGGGTGGGAGTGGTGCTGCTGGGGGTGAGGTTGAGGGTGAGACCCAGGGTTTGAAGAAGAGTTAGGGTCGAGGAGGATGGAGGAGGAGGGGAAGAAGAGAGAGGATCCCTGGCGTTGTATATTTGCATTGTTATTGTCCTTCTGTTGCTGCAGGGAAAGAGGGAGCATTTAAAGAGACAAAAAGGAGAAGGAAATTGAGCATTGTGTCCCTCTCCCTCGCTCATCGCCTCCCCTCCCTGCCTCATTATACTCACTTGTAGATGCCTCTCCAGGTCCCGCTCCCTCTCTCTCTCCCTCTCTCGTTCCCGCTCTTTCTCCCTCAGGTCTCTGGCCCTCTGCTCCACCTCTCTCCGGGCTCTCTCGATCACCTCGTTCCTCTTCTTCCACAGTTTGGAGCCGTCCAGAGGGACAAAGAGAACGTCGCTGCGGGCGCAGGAGTTTCCACTGCCCCGATCTAGAACCCTGTGGAACCTAGAACAACATCAGCAAAATATAACCAATTTATGCATCGGATTTTGTTCCCATATGATGATACTATCTTCATTATCTGGCAATGTCTTCTGTGACAGGTGTTGTTGTCTTTGATATACTGTAGTCCTGTCTACAAAACATCTTCTGTGATGGGTGTTGTTGTCTTTGATATACTGTAGTCCTGTCTACAAAACATCTTCTGTGATGGGTGTTGTTGTCTTTGATATACTGTAGTCCTGTCTACAAAACATCTTCTGTGATGGGTGTTGTTGTCTTTGATATACTATAGTCCTGTCTACAAAACATCTTCTGTGATGGGTGTTGTTGTCTTTGATATACTATAGTCCTGTCTACAAAACATCTTCTGTGATGGGTGTTGTTGTCTTTGATATACTATAGTCCTGTCTACAAAACATCTTCTGTGATGGGTGTTGTTGTCTTTGATATACTGTAGTCCTGTCTACAAAACATCTTCTGTGATGGGTGTTGTTGTCTTTGATATACTGTAGTCCTGTCTACAAAACCTCTTCTGTGACAGGTGTTGTTGTCTTTGATATACTGTAGGCCTGTCTACAAAACATCTTCTGTGACAGGTGTTGTTGTCTTTGATATACTGTAGTCCTGTCTACAAAACATCTTCTGTGATGGGTGTTGTTGTCTTTGATATACTGTAGGCTGGGTGTTGTTGTCTTTGATATACTGTAGGCCTGTCTACAAAACATCTTCTGTGACAGGTGTTGTTGTCTTTGATATACTGTAGGCCTGTCTACAAAACATCTTCTGTGATGGGTGTTGTTGTCTTTGATATACTGTAGGCTTGTCTACAAAACATATTCTGTGATGGGTGGTGTTGTCTTTGATATACTGTAGGCCTGTCTACAAAACATCTTCTGTGACAGGAATACATTTCTCAGCCCCTTTATCTAGAAATAATATCTGACATATTATGATAAGTGCCAGTGACAAAAACAGAGATAAAACCACATAAATCAGTTGTTAGAACTTGTTAGCGTGACATATGATGGATCCCTTCTGTTGCTATGACACCTGTCCCATCTCACCGTGCTGATTGGCTGGCGTGGATCGGAATGTCCACCGGCTTGGGCTCAGGGGAGGGGCTTCTCAAAACAGGAGGTGGGCTTTCACTCTCCTCCCTCTCCTCTATTGGTTCCTCCTTGATGACAGGTGGGGGAGGTGGACCTGTGGAAGAATCAGAATGCCCATCTCTAGGAAGTGAGGAGCTACAGCCAGGGGCCGAAGTGCCATTGTTGTTGCCGGGGTTACTAAGAGGTGGGGGTCCTTTTGAGGCGTTTTGAGGTGAGAGGGACTGAGAGAGAGAGTTGGTATGGCTGCTGCCACTGCTACTGTTACTATTGCTGTTAGTCGGGACCAGGTTGTTCCCACTGTTCCCATTGGAGTGGTAGGGGCCGCTGAAGGGGGCGTGGCTGTTCAAAGTGCTGTGGAAGGGTGAGGGCCGACAGCCAGGTGACACACCTGAACCAGGAAGTGACATGTTGGCCCCGGAGGACGAGCCTGGCGGGTAGGAAGGAAACCCTCCCATCTGATTGGTCGAGGGGCTTAGTAAAGGAGAGAGGGGTGTTGCAGGAGTCTGATTGGAGGAAGAATAATTTGCCGGACGAACGTGATTGGGTCCCAGGCCGGAGGGGGTTGGGGCTGAGCAAGGGAGGTTTGGGGAGGGGGAGAGGGGGAGGAGGTGGCGGAGGAGGGTAAGGAGCATTCGGAGGGTGTCCATGAGGAGTGGAGGAGGAAGAAGAGGGAGAAAGGGACGGGGTTGGGGGACCGCCACGGTTTTGGTAGAGAGACGACTCTCGCTGGTTAGTGTCCCTCTCTCGGTCCCTGTCTCTGGGCTGCTGGGCTGGAAAGTGGGGGTGGGGGATCTGAGGTCCACCTGGGTAGTCTCGGCCCAGGTTTGGAGTCATTCCGGGAGGGCTGGGGTACTCGCGGGCCGGGCCGGTGGAGGGTGGGCCACCAGGGGGATAGTCCTTGGCCCCAGGAGGGTACTCTCTATGGAAGTGTTCTGATCCAGAGGGGGGACTGTGCCTTGTCTGTGCCTGGTCCATCGATGGGGGTAGTCTCGTTTGGAGGCGCTTTGAGGATGTGGGTGGGGGGTAGGGTAGGGTGGCTGGGGTTGTTTTGGGGTGAGGAAGGGGGTCGCGGTTTAGCATGGGGGCTGCAGGTAACCCACTGGTCGAGCTTGAGGGGTTTCCTAGGGGGAGGCGGTTATTATTGGGGTTACCATTGCCCCCACCTCTCTCATCTGGCCCCCAAACTCGCCCCACCGCCCCCCTCTTTGTCTCTGGGGTGCCCCCTTCCTCCCCCAGCACCAGTGGGTCCAAACTCCCTGTTCTGATTCTCATTACGATTCAGTAAAGGAAACTCCCTTCCTCCTACATCCCTCTCTCCCTCCCTCTCCCTCTCTCTATCCCTCTCTCTTTCTCTGAACACCCCCGGTCCAAATTCTCTTCCCCAGGACCCATGGGGGTCTCTCACAGAGCCCTGAGGTCCCAGGCCTGGGTACTCCCGGTTCTGACCCCCAAACTCCCTCCCTTGGACCCCATTAGGACCCCCCATCCCACCAGAAGTGCTGCTGTTACTACCACTAATAGCCGAGAAATCCCTACCTATCTCCCTCCCCCCATACTCCACCCTCACTCCCCCTCTCTCCCTCTCGCCGGCCGCCCCCCTCTCCCTTTCCCCTCCCCCGGAAGCATACCTGGGGAGGTACTCCTTGTGGGGGTGGGGGAGGTAAGGGGGGTGGGAGGAGGACGAATGACGGGAGGAAGGGGGGTTGTAGACGGATGGCAGTTGCTGCTGCTGCACTGGGGGTTGGTGCTGCGGCTGGTGAGCGTGGTGGTTACCAGAGTAACGGGTGTAGCCCCAGCTCCCCTGGCAACCGGTTGCAGTGCCTCCCTGCCATCCGGTGGGGCTGTAGTGGTGGGGGTGGGGCGGTGGCTGGGAGGGGGGTAATGGGCTGGTTTGGGGCAACAGAGAGGGAGGAGCCGTCTTGTTGTCAATCAGTTTCTCACCTTTCTCCATTTTCTCTCTCTCTACTTTGACTTCTGAGGGCAGGTTCTGCCCCCCTAGTTCTAAGGGTTTCAGCGCTGGTGGAGGAGGAAGGGGTGGTGGAGGGGGGTGTGGAATGTTGGGGTTGCCGTGGGGATAGTCTCCCCCGGCGACAGTTGCCTTGGTCACGCACTGAGCTTTAGCTTTGGAGTTAATTCGATTGCCACTGTGCACAGTGTCAGCGCTGGCCGGTCCATACTCCATCTTGCTTACCAGCTTGGAGTCCTGTGAGAAATAGGACTTCCTGCCACTATTGCTGTCATTGGCTGAATCCCCTGCTCCGCGGAGAGAGGGAACAGGAGCAGAGGAAGAGATGGAGGAGGATGGCAGCTTCAGAGAAGGGCTGTCCTCTATTCCTCCATCCTTCCTTTCTCCATCCCCGCAAGACTCATCCCCTCTCCCCTCTCTGGCTGCCCTCCTTTCCTCTCCTCCTGTCTTCCCCACTCCTCCCTCTTTCCTTTTCTCCCGTTCCCCCTCTCCTTGCTTTGGTGAGTCTGGACCATCAGAGTCAGAGTCTAAACTGGCTGGAGGGGAGGCAGAGAGACTCGGGGAGGAAGATCTATTGTCCTGGTCGATGTCCCGCCCACTGCTCAGACTATTGGCCAAGCTCCCTACAACTGAGCTCCTGCTGCCCTGGGATTGACCATCCTCGTTGTCACTGTCACGTGACTGTCTGGGAGCCGAGGGTGGGGGCGGTATAGTGGGGGGAGTACTGTCAGTTGAATGAGTTGAAGTCGGTGGGTTGGTGACAGAGGAAGAATCCTGATGACATAAGGTGAATATGAGGAAAGTATATATTAATTAAATGTTGACATTAAAACATCCTAATTCAACCTAGTGGTGCAGTTCAACATCACATTACACTAACCTGGACTTTCTGCCTCTTTGGTGGAGGCACAAGTTCCTCCGCTTCACTCTCTGACGAATCATGGCCTTGCGATCTGTGATTGAAGCGACTGACAGCCAATTCCTCACCAGCAGCTCTTTGCTAAGATACAGAATATGCATGCATATCATTTTTTAAAGTAAGAAAGACAAACTCAACGAGAGATGACACTGCAGGTAAAAGCAGTATAAAACACTACAATTGTACATATAAGGTAATCATGGTGGTGATGACTCATACAGGCACGCACACACGGCTTCATTAAGGCTTACATGTAGATCAGTATCTAATAACTGACAGCCTCTTCTCTCACTCACACACATGTACACACACACACAGACACACACACACACACACACACATACACTCTTGGCCAAAAGTTTTGAGAATGACACAAATATACATTTTCACAAAGTCTGCTGCCTCAGTTTGTATGATGGCAATTTGCATATACTCCAGAATGTTATGAAGAGTGATCAGACGAATAGCAATTAATTGCAAAGTCCCTCTTTGCCATGCAAAAACATTTCCACTGCATTTCAGCCCTGCCACAAAAGGACCAGCAGACATCATATCAGTGATTCTCTCGTTAACACAGGTGTGAGTGTTGACAAGGCTGGAGATCACTCTGTCATGCTGATTGAGTTCGAATAACAGACTGGAAGCTTCAAAAGGAAGGTGGTGCTTGGAATCATTGTTCTTCCTCTTTCAACCATGGTTACCTGCAAGGAAACACATGCCGTCATCATTGCTTTGCACAAAAAGGGCTTCACAGGCAAGGATATTGCTGCCAGTAAGATTACACCTAAATCAACCATTTATCAGATCATCAAGAACTTCAAGGACAGCGGTTCAATTGTTGTGAAGAAGGCTTCAGGGCGCCCAAGAAAGTCCAGCAAGCGCCAGGACCGTCTCCTAAAGTTGATTCAACTGCGGGATTGGAGCACCACCAGTACAGAGCTTGCTCAGGAATGGCATCAGGCAGGTGTGAGTGCATCTGCACGCACAGTGAGGTGAAGACTTTTGGAGGATGGCCTGGTGTCAAGAAGGGCAGCAAAGAAGCCACTTCTATCCAGGAAAAACATCACAGACAGACTGATATTCTGCAAAAGGCACAGGGATTGGACTGCTGAGGACTGGTGGTAAAGTAATTTTCTCTGATGAATCCCGTTTCCGATTGTTTGGGGCATCCGGAAAAAAGCTTGTCTGGAGAAGACAAGGTGAGCGCTACCATCATTCCTGTGTCATGCCAACAGTAATGCATCTTGAGACCATTCATGTGTGGGGTTGCTTCTCAGCCAGGGGAGTGGGCTCACTCACAATTTTGCCTAAGAACACAGCCATGAATAAGGAATGGTACCAACACATCCTCAGAGAGAAACTTCTCCCAACCATCCAGGAACAGTTTGGTGACAAACAATGCCTTTTCCAGCATGATGGAGCACCTTGCCATAAGGCAAAAGTGATAACTTAGTGGCTCGGGAATAAAACATTGATATTTTGGGTCCATGGTCAGGAAACTCCCCAGACCTTAATCCCATTGAGAACTTGTGGTCAATCCTCAAGAGGCGGGTGGACAAACAAAAACCCACAAATTCTGACAAACTCCAAGCATTGATTATGCAAGAATGGGCTGCCATCAGTCAGGATGTGGCCCAGAAGTTAATTGACAGCATGCCAGGGCGGATTGCAGAGGTATTGCAAAAGAAGGGTCAACACTGCAAATATTGACTCTTTGCATCAACTTGTAATGCAACTTGTAATTGTCAATAAATGCCTTTGACACTTATGAAATTTTTGTAATTATACTTCAGTATTCCATAGTAACATCTGACAAAAAATATCTAAAGACACCAAGGCAGCAGACTTTGTGAAAATGTATATTTGTGTCATTCTCAAAACTTTTGGCCACGACTGTACAGCTAACCTTGTGGGGCCACACAATTCAGTCCCATTCAAAATCCTATTTTCCCTAAAACCCTAGCCCTAACCCGTACTCTTACTCTTACCCTAACCTTAACCCAAAAACCTAACCTTAACCCTAAACCTAACACTAGCTCCTAAACCTTAACGCAATTCTAACCCTAACAATAATTCTAACCCTAACCCTAAACCCCCTAGAAATAGCATTTGTCCCCAGTTGGTACCCACAAGAATAGTTAAACACATCCACACACTTTACGATAGACAAATCTAGATGGAAGGACTACATGACAAACAAAGCCAAAAGGAGAAAGAGACTGCCATTACTAGAGACATAGAGGGACAACATTACAAGAGTTTCTTAGGGAGAACACAGGAAAGAACAGACATAAAACATGACAGGTTCTCACCGCCTGCCTGTCGTTTCGTTCTGCACGAGAAGGGCTGGGATGCGGGCGTCTACCCCTCCTCTCCTCGTTGCTTCCCCCCCGCCTCCGCCCACTGCGCATTGGCATCTGAACCGCCAGGGGTGGAAGGGGCAAGAAGGAGAAAAGGAGAGAGAAGGAACAAATGAAGAGAGAGAAGGGGAAATGGGTTATGAGTGGGATAAAAGGGGGTAGAGGTGGGTAAAGGGGGTAGAGGTGGGTAAAGATGGGTAGAGGTGGGTAAAGGGGGTTGAGGGGTGTAGAGGGAGGTAAATGGGGTCGAGGGGGTAGAGGGTGGTAAAGGGGTGTAGATGGAGGTAAATGGGGGTCGGGGGTAGAGGGTGGTAAAGGGGTCAAAGCAATAAGTAAAGAGAACAGTAGAGGACAAAACCAAGGAGTGAGAAAGGGGAGAGGGGGAAAGTGAGGGATAGAAGGGATCAGGGAAGGGTAAGGTGTAACGAAGGATGATGAAATAGGGAGGGGCAGGAATGAGGGAGAAAGGAGAAAGGATCAGTGATGGGTAGGGGGGTAAGAGCATGAGGAGGGAAAGGAGAGAGGATCAGTGATGGGTAGGGGGGTAAGAGCATGAGGATGGAAAAGAAAAAGTGTCAGTAATGGGTAGGGGGGTAAGAGCATGAGGAGGGAAAGGAGAGAGGATCAGTGATGGGTAGGGGGGTAAGAGCATGAGGAGGGAAAGGATAGAGGATCAGTGATGGGTAGGGAGGGGGCAGGAATGAGGGAGAAAGGAGAGAGGATCAGTGATGGGTAGGGGGTAAGAGCATGAGGAGGGAAAGGAGAGAGGATCAGTGATGGGTAGGGGGGTAAGAGCATGAGGAGGGAAAGGAGAGAGGATCAGTGATGGGTAGGGGGGTAAGAGCATGAGGAGGGAAAGGAGAGGATCAGTGATGGGTAGAGGGGGTAAGAGCATGAGGAGGGAAAGGAGAGAGGATCAGTGATGGGTAGGGGGGTAAGAGCATGAGGAGGGAAAGGAGAGAGGATCAGTGATGGGTAGGGGGGTAAGAGCATGAGGAGGGAAAGGAGAGAGGATCAGTGATGGGTAGGTGGGGGTAAGAGCATGAGGAGGGAAAGGAGAGAGGATCAGTGATGGGTGGGGGAGGTAAGAGCATGAGGAGGGAAAGGAGAGAGGATCAGTGATGGGTAGGGGGAGGTAAGAGCATGAGGAGGGAAAGGAGAGAGGATCAGTGATGGGTGGGGAGGTAAGAGCATGAGGAGGGAAAGGAGAGAGGATCAGTGATGGGTAGGGGGGTAAGAGCATGAGGAGGGAAAGGAGAGAGGATCAGTGATGGGTAGGGGGGTAACAGCATGAGGATGGAAAAGAAAAGGGTCAGTAATGGGTAGGGGGGTAAGAGCATGAGGAGGGAAAGGAGAGAGGATCAGTGATGGGTAGTGATGGGGGGGGGGTAAGAGCATGAGGAGGGAAAGGAGAGAGGATCAGTGATGGGTGGGGAGGTAAGAGCATGAGGAGGGAAAGGAGAGAGGATCAGTGATGGGTGGGGGGGGGTAAGAGCATGAGGAGGGAAAGGATAGAGGATCCGTGATGGGTGGGGGGGGTAAGAGCATGAGGAGGGAAAGGAGAGAGGATCAGTGATGGGTGGGGAGGTAAGAGCATGAGGAGGGAAAGGAGAGAGGATCAGTGATGGGTGGGGGGGGTAAGAGCATGAGGAGGGAAAGGAGAGAGGATCAGTGATGGGTAGGGGGGTAACAGCATGAGGATGGAAAAGAAAAGGGTCAGTAATGGGTAGGGGGGGTAAGAGCATGAGGAGGGAAAGGAGAGAGGATCAGTGATGGGTAGGGGGGTAAGAGCATGAGGAGGGAAAGGATAGAGGATCAGTGATGGGTAGGGAGGGGCAGGAATGAGGGAGAAAGGAGAGAGGATCAGTGATGGGTAGGGGGGTAAGAGCATGAGGAGGGAAAGGAGAGAGGATCAGTGATGGGTAGGGGGGTAAGAGCATGAGGAGGAAAGGAGAGGATCAGTGATGGGTAGAGGGGGGGTAAGAGCATGAGGAGGGAAAGGAGAGATGATCAGTGATGGGTAGGGGGGTAAGAGCATGAGGAGGGAAAGGAGAGAGGATCAGTGATGGGTAGGGGAGGTAAGAGCATGAGGAGGGAAAGGGAGAGGATCAGTGATGGGTGGGGGAGGTAAGAGCATGAGGAGGGAAAGGAGAGAGGATCAGTGATGGGTAGGGGGGGGTAAGAGCATGAGGAGGGAAAGGAGAGAGGATCAGTGATGGGTAGGTGGGGGTAAGAGCATGAGGAGGGAAAGGAGAGAGGATCAGTGATGGGTAGGGGGGGGTAAGAGCATGAGGAGGGAAAGGAGAGAGGATCAGTGATGGGTGGGGGGTAAGAGCATGAGGAGGGAAAGGAGAGAGGATGGAGGGGAAAGATGATCAGTGATGGGTGGGGGGGGTAAGAGCATGAGGAGGGAAAGGAGAGATCAGTGATGGGTGGGGGGTAAGAGCATGAGGAGGGAAAGGAGAGGATCAGTGATGGGTGGGGGAGGTAAGAGCATGAGGAGGGAAAGGAGAGAGGATCAGTGATGGGTAGGGGGTAAGAGCATGAGGAGGGAAAGGAGAGAGGATCAGTGATGGGGGGTAAGAGGTGGAGGGTAAGAGCATGAGGGAGGGAAAGGAGAGAGGATCAGTGATGGGTAGGGGGGGGTAAGAGCATGAGGAGGGAAAGGAGAGAAGAGAAGAGGAATTGGGAGGGTAGAAAGCGGCAAGAACGACGATGTGAGAAGAGAACAGAGAGGAACAATTATGACATCAATGTCCACAAAGAATATACACACAGAATATACACACAGAATATCTTAACTTCAAAAGTCGTATTAATCTTAAATGATGTAAAATGTAACATCACAATCCATCTCTGTGCAATATAATACAACATATTAACAATAAACACATCTGCAATCTGACCCACACATGCACACTCAGCTACACAGGGGAACAAGGTAGAGATGAAGGAAGCCATTGAAACAGTTCATACCGATTCTTTGTGAGTTCGAGTTTTCATCGTTCCTCCTTTATGATGTCCATCCCTCCCCACAGGCCATAGCAGTGAATGAAGTGGTGTCCTTGTCTTTCTCTGTAGGACTGAAAATCACCTCACCACCATCTGAGCTTCTACAACCTGGAAAAAACACCACAATGATGAATTGTCTACCTAACCAGGCCAGTCTCATTGAATTAGGTAGCATCAGAAAACCCCATACAAATCATACAATAATACAACAACAATAAAACAACAGGTTATTTTACAGGACACGTTACAGTGCACCATCAATCATAATAACAAATGCTGTACACACATCGAAGGATAAATATTGAATAATCAATATCGAACAATAACATTACAACTAGAGTTATAGGCAATTCATTGCAACGGTGGACTGATGAACCTGGCATGGCTTTGAGTGCATGTACAGGTCAAGGATCCTCAACACAGTGATGCTACAGGAAAACCGATATCTGACTCATATCACACTTCAATACTGAATGGATGCATTGATGAGTAATACACTGCAGTTCAGTTCATTCAGAAGAATCACAGTTAAAGGAAAACTCCACCCGAAAACAATATTTTGGTATTTGTTACATTAGTCCATTGTTTATATAGTCCCACAATTAATATAGTCCCATTTTGATTCATACCACCAATTCAACAATGGACTACTGAAAAAAATACCAAAATATTGTTTTGGGTGGAGTTTTCCTTTAAGGACATGGAACCTGTACACAGATGTATAGATACTGTTGTGTATGACAATAAACACATTTGGAAGAAAATATTGTGTGCAGATTATTCCCTTATGCTGATGAACATTGAATACTGTTCAGCACCTTCCCAAAGCAATTGGATGCGTGTATATGTTCTAGTCTTTATCAGCCTATCAGAACCCACTAAGGTGTTGTTTAAACCTGGGTCAGAAAGAGTTTAAGCTGTTATAGCCATCTCAAGGGCTATCCCAGAGCCACATTAGCCCCTTACCTACCCTACAGGAGCTCAGCCCAGACCCAAACCCGCATGGGGTTAAAAAGAGCCCAGACCCAGACCTGCATGGGGTTAAAAAGAGCCCAGCCCCAGACCCAAACCTGCATGGGGTTAAAAAGAGCCCAGACCCAAACCTGCACGGGGTTAACAGTCTGATAATTCATTCATTCATAGATCTAGAGCTGGGAATTGCCAGGGACAATATTATCATCATACTTAGGTGCCAATACAATATGTATTGCGATTCTCACAATTCTATGTTTTGTGTATCGATACTGTGATTTTATTGCGATTTGATGTTCCAAAAATATTGCTCACCATATCTCTGCTGCAAAGAGACAAGAGAGCATGAGAAAACGAGTTTTGATCAGTCATGGGAAAATAATATTGCAATATTGTCAAAACGATGCGATACGATATATCATCAAAAATAATATTCCAACATGTAACTGATCTTCCCCCCATCACTAATAGATACAGGTAATTGACCATGACATGCAACATATATGTCCAACTCATTCACCCATTCATTCATTAGGGTAGTAGACTATGAAATATGACACAGGTTTTACATGTCCAACTCATTCACCCCTTCATTCATTAGGGTAGTAGACTATGAAATATGACACAGGTTTTACATGTCCAACTCATTCACCCATTCATTCATTAGGGTAGTAGACTATGAAATATGACACAGGTTTTACATGTCCAACTCATTCACCCCTTCATTCATTAGGGTAGTAGACTATGAAATATGACACAGGTTTTACAAGTCCAACTCATTCACCCCTTCATTCATTAGGGTAGTAGACTATGAAATATGACACAGGTTTTACATGTCCAACTCATTCACCCCTTCATTCATTAGGGTAGTAGACTATGAAATATGACACAGGTTTTACAAGTCCAACTCATTCACCCCTTCATTCATTAGGGTAGTAGACTATGAAATATGACACAGGTTTTACATGTCCAACTCATTCACCCCTTCATTCATTAGGGTAGTAGACTATGAAATATGACACAGGTTTTACAAGTCCAACTCATTCACCCCTTCATTCATTAGGGTAGTAGACTATGAAATATGACACAGGTTTTACATGTCCAACTCATTCACCCCTTCATTCATTAGGGTAGTAGACTATGAAATATGACACAGGTTTTACAAGTCCAACTCATTCACCCCTTCATTCATTAGGGTAGTAGACTATGAAATATGACACAGGTTTTACATGTCCAACTCATTCACCCCTTCATTCATTAGGGTAGTAGACTATGAAATATGACACAGGTTTTACATGTCCAACTCATTCACCCATTCACCCAGTCAAGCTCATGTGTACTGAATGAGGATATAAATAGAACAGTGGCACACTGGGTGATATAAAGGGATATATTTAGCCAGGTAGTTAGCACTGACAATGGAAGGCCTTGTGTTCAACCCATCGAGCAGTAAAGACACAGATGCAGTGTGTGGTGGCACCATTACTACATATATGAATTATTAGTGCATACTGCATATGTTGACTTATTCAAACACTCACACACTTTATACAAAAAGTTACAGCTGTTAGTTGCAGATTCACACACAGAAACACACATTGAATAGTAGTGTATAGTCACTTGGCATGAATTCAACATCAGGCGAGTGTGTGTCACCAACTGGCTTTGAACCTGGACTAAGCTCCACAAGACTGTGTTATCCTGCTGAGCTAAAGCCTAGGCATTAGCCCGGAGAGCTAACACAAGTCCACGTCTCAGACGAGGCTACTTATCAGTCGTCAAGCTATCTTGGTTCACAGAACCCCCTCCTTTACACGTGCAATGTGCATAGCGCTATAGTGACTTTTCCCATAGACATGTTGTCTTCTATATTGCAGTAGTTAAAGAATTCACAATTCCACACACTCAATGATAAACATTGAGCCATTACTTGTGCTATGAAATCAATATTTGGGGAGTGTAGGCCTATGGGCCCAATGTAAAGCAGAGGAGGGAGGCTATGGATCCCAATGACACATAGATACTGTATACAGTCAGTGTATATCTTAGTCACAGGTGGCTGGCTGCTACTATTCATGGTTTAATTTGCTGGTCCCTGGCTGTGGTCCATCAACACTAAAAGCCAACATAGCATTTACCATAGCTTATAATAATCAAACAATGTATAGCAATGGTGAAACACACACACACATATGTGCACATGAACTGTTTCTCGCTCTCACACACATGAATGCATTAAAATGAAATATGTGATGCATCGCAGCATGTCTTTAGCCCGTGTAAGTATGCAGTTACACAGCTCACATCACCGACAGACACCGAGAAGCAGGCACCGACAAGCAGGTTCTCTTTCTCCTTTCTTCTCCCGCTACTGTTATTGATACACATGCAGATGCGACCGGCTCTGCTATTCTGTACAACAAGCGAGCTACATCGGAATAGACTAGACCGACGATGTAGACGCTATGTGTAATAGCACATATAGGCTAACACTGATAATGCAGAACAGAATGGGTCCTGTGTCTATCTATGCCTGTTGTGTTTCTCCCATACCGTACTGTTTTTTTCTTCATGTCTTGAAAAAATAATTCGGAATAGAATGGCGAATGCCATTCTTCACCGAGACGCCTTTTCTCGTTGGAATGTGAGTGCGTCTGTTGTGCGTTGTAACCTAACACACATTTTACCCGGGCATGAATTACACATAACGCATGATCGTTAACGCACAAAGAAAGGGGAGGGAAGACACAAACGTGGCCAACAAGAATAGCAAAAATATATAAGCATCCATTTTCCCTTCTCCTTACCTATGATATCCAGCGATGCGTGTCCCCTTTCACTCTCCCTTTCTTTAACCGTCTCTCTCGGTTTATACTGTACGTTGACATGCACACATAGGGGCAGCACGCGCACCTATAAACATAGGCTGCTGGATCATATTGCAACGGTTCCGCAAATAATGCAGAATGTTCTCTCTCCTTCCCAAATCGTTGCAGGAAAAAACGGGGTGCCGCTGAAGACTGTACGAATTGATGCGTACGTTTGCCTCTTCCCCACCCCCTTCTCCCCCTTCTCTTTCTCCCCCTTCCTCCGTCAAGACGACTTGCACTTTTTGCCGTCGGTACAGTCACAAAATCTACTGAGGGCGAGCAAGGGATGCACTTCGAGGAAGAGAGAAAGAGAGGGCGAGGAGGGCGTGATTTGCATATTCTTAAGGAATGGGGGAGCGAGAAGAAAGGGAGGCAGGGAGAAGGAAGAGGCGCAGAGGGCCAACACTCAGAAGAGGGGAGGGAAGGAGAGAAGTCCCTTTTTCAGTTGTATCTTCCCCCACTCCAACGTAGGATCACTGTGCATTAGCCCACTATAAGCTACTGTGCATGGATCCTTTATACACACAATAACTCAGCTTACAGAATCTTACCTTCTCTCCCTTTGTTCTAAAACTTCTCCCCGTCATTCTATTGATAGGCAAATGGCTACAGCATGCAGCCCAACGTGTAGTCAAACAGCATCGAACTGAATAATGCCATTATAGCCTAGATAATAGTGAATTCTCAAAGTTTCCGTGTCCATTCTAGTCATACCTAGAACGGAGTTCTTCTTTGAGTGTATAAACCTTTCCCCTAAAACCTAGGCTGAGGCCTACCCCGTTTCTTCTCATTCCACCTCTCTCTACCTCTCTCTTTTACTCTGCACAGTGTCGGGGGAGCTAGCTACAGTGTGATCAGTCAAGCGGTTCTGCAAACCACCTCCCTACTCTCTCCTTTCGTTTTTCTTCCCCCTTTACACAGCCCCCTATCCCGTCCCCTATTGTGTAGTAACCATAGTAACCATGTGAAGAAGCGATCTACTGCGCTTGTGCGCCTTTTACCTTCACGTGAAAAGGCCACGTCTCGCGCTCCCTCTGCTGCTACATTTAGAACATGCAATGGATATACCTGCAACAATTTATATAACAGTGTAGGTACAGTTGATACATTGTTAATATGATGCAGCTTGTGACTGCATATAGTGCGCATTACACGTGTCAGCCACGCCAGGGTCTTATTTAGGATGCAATTTTACAGAGCTTTCAGATATTGAACACAATTATATATTTAATTAAGAATGGGTAAATGTGGCAGCCCAATGCATTTCTACCTGCAAAGTTTTAAACGTTCCATCCCATTGAATGTGCCCCATGTGAAAGTAGTGACATAGAGAAGATACAGTAGCCAATATAGCCAGTCTAAAGTAGAGCTTTCATTTTAATGATTAAAACACACACATATATATATATATATATATATCCCATACAAAACACAGACACAATTGTGGCTGATGTTTACATCATACGTGTTCATATCTTTATTGATTGGAGGGTTTCTGTGGTAAACATGTGGGTGGTAACAGACACTTATGTGGCAGGCTTTTAAATGAAGTGGTAACTGAAAGGTTGCCTAACATGGAAGGGCGGGAGGAAAGGGGAAGGGTTGGGCAATTGAGGAAATTGAGATGAGAAAACTGAGGTAAAGGGGAGGAGAAAAGAGAGGGATGGAAAATAACGTCTTATTCAGTCTGTCTGTCTCTCTGTCCTTACAAACATATGTCTGTCTGACCTATCTGTCTGAAGGACTCATTGTAGGTAGTTATGTATATCTGTCTGTGGACATCTGTCAGTCCATCTGTGCCCTGCAGTGATGTGATGTGTGTCTGTGATTCTGTGTCAGTGTCCGTCAACCCAGAGGAGTCTTAGAGGGCGGCGGGGTTCCGGAAGTTGTGCCCTGCGAAGCGAGCCTGGTCCCCTAACTCCTCCTCAATCCTAAGAGAGGATAAAGACAACAAGAGAAAGAGAACAACAGAAGAATTCAGAGAGGAACAGACAGAGAGACAGTTATACAGAGTCATACAGCAACAACCACACACAGTGAGTAGGGTACCAACCTCATGAGTTGATTGTATTTGGCCAGCCGCTCTGATCGACAGGGAGCTCCAGTCTTGATTTGTCCAGTGCAGAGGCCCACCACCAGATCAGCAATGAAGGTGTCCTCTGTCTCACCTGAGCGGTGGCTCACCATCACCCCCCAGCCATTCTCCTGAGCCAGCTTACACCTGGAGGACAGACAGAGAGACATACACAGAGAGACAGACAGAGAGGGAGAGAGAGAGACAGAGACAGATACAGAGATAGAGGGAGAGATACAGAGAGAGAGAGAGAGAGAGAGACAGCGACAGATACAGAGATGGACAGAGAGGGAGAGATACAGAGAGAGAGGGGGAGAGATACAGAGAGAGAGGGAGAGATACAGAGAGAGGGGAGAGATACAGAGAGAGAGAGAGAGAGATACAGAGAGAGAGAGAGAGATACAGAGAGAGAGAGAGAGAGATACAGGGGGAGAGATACA